>NW_022263345.1:0-62205 GCF_002021735.2 Oncorhynchus kisutch
TGGCTCTATTCTGATAGTGGGGTGGTAGATGTCTAGTCTCCCTTATGGCTCTAATCTGATAGTGGTAGTGGGGTGGTAGATGTCTAGTCTCCTTATGGCTCTAATCTGATAGTGGTAGGGGGTGGTAGATGTCTAGTCTCCCTTATGGCTCTAATCTGATAGTGGTAGTGGGGTGGTAGATGTCTAGTCTCCCTTATGGCTCTAATCTGATAGTGGTAGTGGGGAGGTAGATGTCTAGTGTTGTTTATGGCTCTAATCTGATAATGGGCTTGGTAGATGTCTAGTCTCCCTTATGGCTCTAATCTGATAGTGGAGTGGGGTGGTAGATGTCTAGTCTCCCTTATTGCTCTAATCTGATAGTGGTAGTGGGGTGGTAGATGTCTAGTCTCCCTTTTGAATCTAATCTGATAGTGGTAGTGGGGTGGTAGATGTCTAGTCTCCCTTATGGCTCTAATCTGATAGTGGTAGTGGGGTGGTAGATGTCTAGTCTCCCTTATGGCTCTAATCTGATAGTGAAGTGGGGTGGTAGATGTCTAGTCTCCCTTATGGCTCTAATCTGATAGTGGGGTGGTAGATGTCTAGACTCCCTTATGGCTCTAATCTGATAGTGGTAGTGGGGTGGCAGATGTCTAGTCTCCCTTTTGGCTCTAATCTGATAGTGGTAGTGGGGTGGTAGATGTCTAGTCTCCCTTATGGCTCTAATCTGATGGTGGTAGTGGGGTGGTAGATATCTTGTCTCACTTATGGCTCTAATCTGATAGTGGAAGTGGGTTGGTAGATGTCTAGTCTCCCTTATGGCTCTAATCTGATAGTGGTAGTGGGGTGGTAGATGTCTAGGCTCCCTTATGGCTCTAATCTGATAGTGGTAGTTTGGTGTAGATGTCTAGTCTCCCTTATGGCTCTAATCTGATAGTGGTAGTGGGGTGGTAGATGTCTTGTCTCCCTTATGGCTCTAATCTGATATTGGTAGTGGGGAGGTAGATGTCTAGTGTTGTTTATGGCTCTAATCTGATAATGGGCTTGTAGATGTCTAGTCTCCCTTATGGCTCTAATCTGATAGTGGAAGTGGGGTGGTAGATGTCTAGTCTCCCTTTTTGCTCTAATCTGATAGTGGAAGTGGGGTGGTAGATGTCTAGAGTCCCTTATGGCTCTAATCTGATAGTGGTAGTGGGGTGGCAGAAATCTAGTCTCCCTTTTGAATCTAATCTGATAGTGGTAGTGGGGTGGTAGATGTCTAGTCTCCCTTATGGCTCTAATCTGATGGTGGTAGTGGGGTGGTAGATATCTTGTCTCACTTATGGCTCTAATCTGATAGTGGAAGTGGGTTGGTAGATGTCTAGTCTCCCTTATTGCTCTAATCTGATGTGGGGTGGTAGATGTCTAGCTCCCTTATGGCTCTAATCTGATAGTGGGGGTGGATGATGTCTAGTCTCTTATAGCCCTAGTCTCCCTTATGGCTCTAATCTATAGTGGAAGTGGGGTGGTAGATGTCTAGTCTCCCTTTTTGCTCTAATCTGATAGTGGAAGTGGGGTGGTAGATGTCTAGACTCCCTTATGGCTCTAATCTGATAGTGGTAGTGGGGTGGTAGATGTCTAGTCTCCCTTTTGAATCTAATCTGATAGTGGTAGTGGGGTGGTAGATGTCTAGTCTCCCTTATGGCTCTAATCTGATAGTGGTAGTGGGGTGGTAGATGTCTAGTCTCCCTTATGGCTCTAATCTGATAGTGGTAGTGGGGTGGTAGATGTCTAGTCTCCCTTATGGCTCTAATCTGATAGTGGTATGGGTGGTAGATGTCTAGAGTTCCTTATGGCTCTAATCTGATAGTGGGCTGGTAGATGTCTAGTCTCCCTTATGGCTCTAATCTGATAGTGGTAGTGTGGTGGTAGATGTCTAGTCTCCCTTATGGCTCTAATCTGATAGTGGTAGTGGGGTGGTAGATGTCTAGTCTCCCTTATGGCTCTAATCTGATAGTGGTAGTGGGGTGGTAGATGTCTAGTCTCCCTTATGGCTCTAATCTGATAGTGGTAGTGGGGTGGTAGATGTCTAGTCTCCCTTATGGCTCTAATCTGATAATGGGCTTGTAGATGTCTAGTCTCCCTTATGGCTCTAATCTGATAGTGGAAGTGGGGTGGTAGATGTCTAGTCTCCCTTATGGCTCTAATCTGATAGTGGTAGTGGGGTGGTAGAATCTAGTCTCCCTTTTGGCTCTAATCTGATAGTGGTAGTGGGGTGGTAGATGTCTAGTCTCCCTTATGGCTCTAATCTGATAGTGGTAGTGGGGTGGTAGATATCTTGTCTCCCTTATGGCTCTAATCTGATAGTGGAAGTGGGTTGGTAGATGTCTAGTCTCCCTTTTTGCTCTAATCTGATAGTGGAGTGGGGTGGTAGATGTCTAGAGTCCCTTATGGCTCTAATCTGATAGTGGTAGTGGGTGGCAGAATCTAGTCTCCCTTTGAATCTAATCTGATAGTGGTAGTGGGGTGGTAGATGTCTAGTCTCCCTTATGGCTCTAATCTGATAGTGGTAGTGGGGTGGTAGATGTCTTGTCTCCCTTATGGCTCTAATCTGATAGTGGTAGTGGGGTGGTAGATGTCTAGTCTCCTTATGGCTCTAATCTGATAGTGGTAGTGGGATGGTAGATGTCTAGAGTTCCTTATGGCTCTAATCTGATAGTGGTGGGCTGGTAGATGTCTAGTCTCCCTTATGGCTCTAATCTGATAGTGGTAGTTGTGGCGTTAGATGTCTAGTCTCCCTTATGGCTCTAATCTGATAGTGGTAGCGGGGTGGTAGATGTCTAGTCTCCCTTATGGCTCTAATCTGATAGTGGTAGTGGGGTGTAGATGTCTAGTCTCCCTTATGGCTCTAATCTGATAGTGGTAGTGGGGTGGTAGATGTCTAGTCTCCTTTATGGCTCTAATCTGATAGTGGTAGTTGTAGATGTCTAGTCTCCCTTATGGCTCTAATCTGATAGTGGTAGTGGGGTGGTAGATGTCTAGTCTCCCTTATGGCTCTAATCTGATAGTGGTAGTGGGGTGGTAGATGTCTAGTCTCCCTTATGGCTCTAATCTGATAGTGGTAGTGGGGTGGTAGATGTCTAGTCTCCCTTATGGCTCTAATCTGATAGTGGTAGTGGGGTGGTAGATGTCTAGTCTCCCTTATGGCTCTAATCTGATAGTGGGGGTGGTAGATGTCTAGTCTCCCTTATGGCTCTAATCTGATAGTGGTAGTGGGGTGGTAGATGTCTAGTCTCCCTTATGGCTCTAATCTGATAGTGGTAGTGGGGTGGTAGATGTCTAGTCTCCCTTATGGCTCTAATCTGATAGTGGTAGTGGGGTGGTAGATGTCTAGTCTCCCTTATGGCTCTAATCTGATAGTGGTAGTGGGGTGGTAGATGTCTAGTCTCCTTATGGCTCTAATCTGATAGTGGTAGTGGGGTGGTAGATGTCTAGTCTCCCTTATGGCTCTAATCTGATAGTGGTAGTGGGGTGGTAGATGTCTAGTCTCCCTTATGGCTCTATTCTGATAGTGGGCTGGTAGATGTCTAGTCTCCCTTATGGCTCTAATCTGATAGTGGAAGTGGGTTGGTAGATGTCTAGTCTCCCTTATTGCTCTAATCTGATAGTGGGGGGGTGGTAGATGTCTAGTCTCCCTTATGGCTCTAATCTGATAGTGGTAGTGGGGTGGTAGATGTCTAGTCTCCCTTATGGCTCTAATCTGATATTGGTAGTGGGGTGGTAGATGTCTAGTCTCCCTTATGGCTCTAATCTGATAGTGGTAGTGGGGTGGTAGATGTCTAGTCTCCCTTATGGCTCTAATCTGATAGTGGTAGTGGGGTGGTAGATGTCTAGTCTCCTTATGGCTCTAATCTGATAGTGGGGTGGTAGATGTCTAGTCTCCCTTATGGCTCTAATCTGATAGTGGTAGTGGGGTGGTAGATGTCTAGTCTCCCTTATGGCTCTAATCTGATAGTGGTAGTGGGGTGGTAGATATCTAGTCTCCCTTATGGCTCTAATCTGATAGTGGTAGTGGGTGGTAGATGTCTAGTCTCCCTTATGGCTCTAATCTGATAGTGGGGTGGTAGATGTCTAGTCTCCCTTATGGCTCTAATCTGATAGTGGGGTGGATGATGTCTAGTCTCCCTTATAGTCCTAGTCTCCCTTATGGCTCTAATCTGTATAGTGGTAGTGGGGTGGTAGATGTCTAGTCTCCCTTATGGCTCTAATCTGATAGTGGTAGTGGGGTGGTAGATGTCTAGTCTCCCTTATGGCTCTAATCTGATAGTGGTAGTGGGGTGGTAGATGTCTAGACTCCCTTATGGCTCTAATCTGATAGTGGTAGTGGGGTGGTAGATGTCTAGTCTCCCTTATGGCTCTAATCTGATAGTGGTAGTGGGGTGGTAGATGTCTAGTCTCCCTTATGGCTCTAATCTGATAGTGGTAGTGGGGTGGTAGATGTCTAGTCTCCCTTATGGCTCTAATCTGATAGTGGTAGTGGGGTGGTAGATGTCTAGTCTCCCTTATGGCTCTAATCTGATAGTGGTAGTGGGGTGGTAGATGTCTAGTCTCCCTTATGGCTCTAATCTGATAGTGGGTGGGTTGGTAGATGTCTAGTCTCCCTTATGGCTCTAATCTGATAGTGGTAGTGGGGTGGTAGATGTCTAGTCTCCCTTATGGCTCTAATCTGATAGTGGTAGTGGGGTGGTAGATGTCTAGTCTCCCTTATGGCTCTAATCTGATAGTGGTAGTGGGGTGGTAGATGTCTAGTCTCCCTTATGGCTCTAATCTGATAGTGGTAGTGGGGTGGTAGATGTCTAGTCTCCCTTATGGCTCTAATCTGATAGTGGGTGGGGTGTAGATGTCTAGTCTCCCTTATGGCTCTAATCTGATAGTGGTAGTGGGGTGGTAGATGTCTAGTCTCCCTTATGGCTCTAATCTGATAGTGGTAGTGGGGTGGTAGATGTCTTGTCTCCCTTATGGCTCTAATCTGATAGTGGTAGTGGGGTGGTAGATGTCTAGTCTCCCTTATGGCTCTAATCTGATAGTGGGGTGGTAGATGTCTAGTCTCCCTTATGGCTCTAATCTGATAGTGGTGGATGTGGTAGATGTCTAGTCTCCCTTATGGCTCTAATCTGATAGTGGTAGTGGGGTGGTAGATGTCTAGTCTCCCTTATGCTCTAATCTGATAGTGGTAGTGGGGTGGTAGATGTCTAGAGTCCCTTATGGCTCTAATCTGATAGTGGTAGTGGGGTGGTAGATGTCTAGTCTCCCTTATGGCTCTAATCTGATAGTGGTAGTGGGGTGGTAGATGTCTAGTCTCCCTTATGGCTCTAATCTGATAGTGGTAGTGGGGTGGTAGATGTCTAGTCTCCCTTATGGCTCTAATCTGATAGTGGTAGTGGGGTGGTAGATGTCTAGTCTCCCTTATGGCTCTAATCTGATAGTGGTAGTGGGGTGGTAGATGTCTAGTCTCCCTTATGGCTCTAATCTGATAGTGGTAGTGGTTGAGATGTCTAGTCTCCCTTATGGCTCTAATCTGATAGTGGTAGTGTGGTGGTAGATGTCTAGTCTCCCTTATGGCTCTAATCTGATAGTGGTAGTGGGGTGGTAGATGTCTAGTCTCCCTTATGGCTCTAATCTGATAGTGGTAGTGGGGTGGTAGATGTCTAGTCTCCCTTATGGCTCTAATCTGATAATGGTAGTGGGGAGGTAGATGTCTAGTGTCCCTTATGGCTCTAATCTGATAATGGGCTGTAGATGTCTAGTCTCCCTTATGGCTCTAATCTATAGTGGAGTGGGGTGGTAGATGTCTAGTCTCCCTTATGGCTCTAATCTGATAGTGGTAGTGGGGTGGTAGAAGTCTAGTCTCCCTTTTGGCTCTAATCTGATAGTGGTAGTGGGGTGGTAGATGTCTAGTCTCCCTTATGGCTCTAATCTGATAGTGGTAGTGGGGTGGTAGATGTCTAGTCTCCCTTATGGCTCTAATCTGATAGTGGTAGTGGGTGGTAGATGTCTAGTCTCCCTTATGGCTCTAATCTGATAGTGGTAGTGGGGTGGTAGATGTCTATCTCCCTTATGGCTCTAATCTGATAGTGGTAGTGGGGTGGTAGATGTCTAGTCTCCCTTATGGCTCTAATCTGATAGTGGTAGTGGGGTGGTAGATGTCTAGTCTCCCTTATGGCTCTAATCTGATAGTGGTAGTGGGGTGGCAGATGTCTAGTCTCCCTTATGGCTCTAATCTGATAGTGGTAGTGGGGTGGTAGATGTCTAGTCTCCCTTATGGCTCTAATCTGATAGTGGTAGTGGGGTGGTAGATGTCTAGTCTCCTTATGGCTCTAATCTGATAGTGGTAGTGGGGTGGTAGATGTCTAGTCTCCTTTTGGCTCTAATCTGATAGTGGGTGGTGGTAGATGTCTAGTCTCCCTTATGGCTCTAATCTGATAGTGGGGTGGGGATGGTAGATGTCTAGTCTCCCTTATGGCTCTAATCTGATAGTGGTAGTGGGGTGGTAGATGTCTAGTCTCCCTTATGGCTCTAATCTGATAGTGGTAGTGGGATGGTAGATGTCTAGTCTCCCTTATGGCTCTAATCTGATAGTGGTAGTGGGGTGGTAGATGTCTATACTCCCTTATGGCTCTAATCTGATAGTGGTAGTGGGGTGGTAGATGTCTAGTCTCCCTTATGGCTCTAATCTGATAGTGGTAGTGGGGTGGTAGATGTCTAGTCTCCCTTATGGCTCTAATCTGATAGTGGTAGTGGGGTGGTAGATGTCTAGTCTCCCTTATGAATCTAATCTGATAGTGGTAGTGGGGTGGTAGATGTCTAGTCACCCTTATGGCTCTAATCTGATAGTGGTAGTGGGGTGGTAGATGTCTAGTCTCCCTTATGGCTCTAATCTGATAGTGGGGTGGTAGATGTCTAGTCTCCCTTATGGCTCTAATCTGATAGTGGTAGTGGGTGGTAGATGTCTAGTCTCCCTTATGGCTCTAATCTGATAGTGGTAGTGGGGTGGTAGATGTCTAGTCTCCCTTATGGCTCTAATCTGATAGTGGTAGTGGGGTGGTAGATGTCTAGTCTCCCTTATGGCTCTAATCTGATAGTGGTAGTGGGGTGGTAGATGTCTAGTGTTGTTTATGGCTCTAATCTGATAATGGGCTTGTAGATGTCTAGTCTCCCTTATGGCTCTAATCTGATAGTGGAGTGGGGTGATAGATGTCTAGTCTCCCTTTTGGCTCTAATCTGATAGTGGAAGTGGGGTGGTAGATGTCTAGTCTCCCTTATGCTCTAATCTGATAGTGGTAGTGGGGTGGTAGATGTCTAGTCTCCCTTATGGCTCTAATCTGATAGTGGTAGTGGGGTGGTAGATGTCTAGTCTCCCTTATGGCTCTAATCTGATAGTGGTAGTGGGGTGGTAGATGTCTAGTCTCCCTTATGGCTCTAATCTGATAGTGGTAGTGGGTGGTAGATGTCTAGTCTCCCTTATGGCTCTAATCTGATAGTGGGGTGGTAGATGTCTAGGCGCCCTTATGGCTCTAATCTGGATATGGGGTGGATGATGTCTAGATCTCCATATAGCCCTAGTCTCCCTTATGGCTTCATAGTATAAGTGGAAGTGGGGTGATGAGATGTCTAGTACTCCCTTTTTTGCTCTAATCTGATAGTGGAAATGGGGTGTGTTTAGATGTCTAGAGTCCCTTATGGGCTCTAATCTGATAGTGGTAGTGGGGTGGCAGAAATCTGGGGAGTCTCCCTTTGAATCCTAATTCTGATTAGTGGTAAGTGGGGTTGGTCTCCGTCTAGGTCACCCTTAATGGCTCTATCTGATGGGTGGTAGTGGGGGTGGTAGATGTCTTGTCTCCGTATGGCTCTAATCTAATAGTGGTAGTGGGGTGGTAGATGTTCTAGTCTCCCTTATGGCTCTAATCTGATAGTGGTATTGGGATGGTAGATGTCTAGAGTTCCTTATGGCTCTATTCTGATACTGGGCTGGTAGATGTCTTGTCTCCCTTATGGCTCTAATCTGAGAGTGGTATTGTGGCGTTAGATGTCTAGTATCCCTTATGACTCTAATCTGATAGTGGTAGCGGGGGGTGGTAGATGTCTAGTCTCCCTTATGGCTCTAATCTGATAGTGGTAGTGGGGTGGTAGATGTCTAGTCTCCCTTATAGCTCTAATCTGATATTGGTAGTGGGGAGGTAGATGTCTAGTGTTGTTTATGGCTCTAATCTGATAATGGGCTTGTAGATGTCTAGTCTCCCTTATGGCTCTAATCGTATAGTGGAAGTGGGGTGGTAGATGTCTAGTCTCCCTTATGGCTCTAATCTGATAGTGGTAGTGGGGTGGCAGAAGTCTAGTCTCCCTTTGAATCTAATCTGATAGTGGTAGTGGGGTGGTAGATGTCTAGTCACCCTTATGGCTCTAATCTGATGGTGGTAGTGTGGGGTGTAGATATCTTGTCTCACTTATGGCTCTAATCTGATAGTGAAGTGGGTTGGTAGATGTCTAGTCTCCCGTATGGCTCTAATCTGATAGTAGTAGGGGGGTGGTAGATGTCTAGGCTCCCTTATGGCTCTAATCTGATTGTCGTAGTTTGGTGGTAGACGTCTAGTCTCCCTTATGGCTCTAATCTGATAGTGGTAGTGGGGTGGTAAGATGTCTTGTCTCCCGTATAGCTCTAATCTGATATTGGTAGTGGGGAGGTAGATGTCTAGTGTTGTTATGGCTCTAATCTGATAATGGGCTTGTAGATGTCTAGTCTCCCTTATGGCTCTAATCGTATAGTGGAAGTGGGGTGATAGATGTCTAGTCTCCCTTTTTGCTCTAATCTGATAGTGGAAATGGGGTGGTAGATGTCTAGAGTCCCTTATGGCTCTAATCTGACAGTGGTAGTGGGGTGGCAGAAATCTAGTCTCCCTTTTGAATCTAATCTGATAGTGGTAGTGGGGTGGTAGACGTCTAGTCACCCTTATGGCTCTAATCTGATGGTGGTAGTGGGGTGGTAGATATCTTGTCTCACTTATGGCTCTAATCTGATAGTGGAAGTGGGTTGGTAGATGTCTAGTCTCCCTTATTGCTCTAATCTGATAGTGGGGTGGGTAGATGTCTAGGCGCCCTTATGGCTCTAATCTGATAGTGGGGTGGATGATGTCTAGTCTCCCTTATAGCCCTAGTCTCCCTTATGGCTCTAATCGTATAGTGGAAGTGGGGTGATATCTAGTCTCCCTTTTTGCTCTAATCTGATAGTGGAAATGGGGTTTTAGATGTCTAGAGTCCCTTATGGCTCTAATCTGATAGTGGTAGTGGGGTGGCAGAAATCTAGTCTCCCTTTTGAATCTAATCTGATAGTGGTAGTGGGGTGGTATCCGTCTAGTCACCCTTATGGCTCTAATCTGATGGTGGTAGTGGGGTGGTAGATGTCTTGTCTCCCTTATGGCTCTAATCTAATAGTGGTAGTGGGGTGGTAGATGTCTAGTCTCCCTTATGGCTCTAATCTGATAGTGGTATTGGGATGGTAGATGTCTAGAGTTCCTTATGGCTCTATTCTGATACTGGGCTGGTAGATGTCTTGTCTCCCTTATGGCTCTAATCTGAGAGTGGTATTGTGGCGTTAGATGTCTAGTATCCCTTATGACTCTAATCTGATAGTGGTAGCGGGGTGGTAGATGTCTAGTCTCCCTTATGGCTCTAATCTGATAGTGGTAGTGGGGTGGTAGATGTCTAGTCTCCCTTATAGCTCTAATCTGATATTGGTAGTGGGGAGGTAGATGTCTAGTGTTGTTTATGGCTCTAATCTGATAATGGGCTTGTAGATGTCTAGTCTCCCTTATGGCTCTAATCGTATAGTGGAAGTGGGGTGATAGATGTCTAGTCTCCCTTTTTGCTCTAATCTGATAGTGGTAGTGGGGTGGCAGAAATCTAGTCTCCCTTTTGAATCTAATCTGATAGTGGTAGTGGGGTGGTAGATGTCTAGTCACCCTTATGGCTCTAATCTGATGGTGGTAGTGGGGTGGTAGATATCTTGTCTCACTTATGGCTCTAATCTGATAGTGGAAGTGGGTTGGTAGATGTCTAGTCTCCCGTATGGCTCTAATCTGATAGTGGTAGGGGGGTGGTAGATGTCTAGGCTCCCTTATGGCTCTAATCTGATTGTCGTAGTTTGGTGGTAGACGTCTAGTCTCCCTTATGGCTCTAATCTGATAGTGGTAGTGGGGTGGTAGATGTCTTGTCTCCCTTATAGCTCTAATCTGATATTGGTAGTGGGGAGGTAGATGTCTAGTGTTGTTTATGGCTCTAATCTGATAATGGGCTTGTAGATGTCTAGTCTCCCTTATGCTCTAATCGTATAGTGGAAGTGGGGTGATAGATGTCTAGTCTCCCTTTTTGCTCTAATCTGATAGTGGAAATGGGGTGGTAGATGTCTAGAGTCCCTTATGGCTCTAATCTGACAGTGGTAGTGGGGTGGCAGAAATCTAGTCTCCCTTTTGAATCTAATCTGATAGTGGTAGTGGGGGTGTAGCGTCTAGTCACCCTTATGGCTCTAATCTGATGGTGGTAGTGGGGTGGTAGATATCTTGTCTCACTTATGGCTCTAATCTGATAGTGGAGTGGGGTTGGTAGATGTACTAGTCTCCCTTAGTGCTCTAATGCTGATAGTGGGGTGGTAGATGTCTAGGCGCCTTATGGCTCTAATCTGATAGTGGGGGTGGATGAGTCTAGTCTCCCTTATACCCTAGTCTCCCTTATGGCTCTAATCGTATAGTGGAAGTGGGGTGATATCTAGTCTCCCTTTTTGCTCTAATCTGATAGTGGAAATGGGGTTTTAGATGTCTAGAGTCCCTTATGGATCTAATCTGATAGTAGGTAGTGGGGTGGCAGAAATCGAGTCTCCTTTTGAATCTAATCTGATAGTGGTAGTGGGGTGTTATCGTCTAGTCACCCTTATGGCTCTAATCTGATGGTGGTAGGGTGGTGGTGAGATGTCTTGTCTCCCCTTATGGCTCTAATCTGATAGTGGAAGTGGGTTGGTAGATGTCTAGTCTCCCTTTTTGCTCTAATCTGATAGTGGAAATGGGGTTTTAGATGTCTAGAGTCCCTTATGGCTCTAATCTGATAGTGGTAGTGGGGTGGCAGAAATCTAGTCTCCCTTTTGAATCTAATCTGATAGTGGTAGTGGGGTGGTAGACGTCTAGTCACCCTTATAGCTCTAATCTGATGGTGGTAGTGGGGTGGTCGATGTCTTGTCTCCCTTATGGCTCTAATCTAATAGTGGTAGTGGGGTGGTAGATGTCTAGTCTCCCTTATGGCTCTAATCTGATAGTGGTATTGGGATGGTAGATGTCTAGAGTTCCTTATGACTCTATTCTGATACTGGGCTGGTAGATGTCTTGTCTCCCTTATGGCTCTAATCTGAGAGTGGTATTGTGGCGTTAGATGTCTAGTATCCCTTATGGCTCTAATCTGATAGTGGTAGTGGGTGGTAGATGTCTAGTCTCCCTTATAGCTCTAATCTGATATTGGTAGTGGGGAGGTAGATGTCTAGTGTTGTTTATGGCTCTAATCTGATAATGGGCTTGTAGATGTCTAGTCTCCCTTATGGCTCTAATCGTATAGTGGAAGTGGGGTGATAGATGTCTAGTCTCCCTTTTTGCTCTAATCTGATAGTGGTAGTGGGGTGGCAGAAATCTAGTCTCCCTTTTGAATCTAATCTGATAGTGGTAGTGGGGTGGTAGATGTCTAGTCACCCTTATGGCTCTAATCTGATGGTGGTAGTGGGGTGGTAGATATCTTGTCTCACTTATGGCTCTAATCTGATAGTGGAAGTGGGTTTGTAGATGTTTAGTCTCCCTTATTGCTCTAATCTGATAGCGGGGTGGTAGATGTCTAGACTCCCTTATGGCTCTAATCTGATAGTGGTAGTGGGGTGGCAGAAGTCTAGTCTCCCTTTTGAATCTAATCTGATAGTGGTAGTGGGGTGGTAGATGTCTAGTCACCCTTATGGCTCTAATCTGATGGTGGTAGTGGGGTGGTAGATATCTTGTCTCACTTATGGCTCTAATCTGATAGTGGAAGTGGGTTGGTAGATGTCTAGTCTCCCGTATGGCTCTAATCTGATAGTGGTAGGGGGGTGGTAGATGTCTAGGCTCCCTTATGGCTCTAATCTGATTGTCGTAGTTTGGTGGTAGACGTCTAGTCTCCCTTATGGCTCTAATCTGATAGTGGTAGTGGGGTGGTCGATGTCTTGTCTCCCTTATAGCTCTAATCTGATATTGGTAGTGGGGAGGTAGATGTCTAGTGTTGTTTATGGCTCTAATCTGATAATGGGCTTGTAGATGTCTAGTCTCCCTTATGGCTCTAATCGTATAGTGGAAGTGGGGTGATAGATGTCTAGTCTCCCTTTTTGCTCTAATCTGATAGTGGAAATGGGGTGGTAGATGTCTAGAGTCCCTTATGGCTCTAATCTGACAGTGGTAGTGGGGTGGCAGAAATCTAGTCTCCCTTTTGAATCTAATCTGATAGTGGTAGTGGGGGTGGTAGACGTCTAGTCACCCTTATGGCTCTAATCTGATGGTGGTAGTGGGGTGGTAGATATCTTGTCTCACTTATGGCTCTAATCTGATAGTGGAAGTGGGTTGGTAGATGTATAGTCTCCCTTATTGCTCTAATCTGATAGTGGGGTGGTAGATGTCTAGGCGCCCTTATGGCTCTAATCTGATAGTGGGGTGGATGATGTCTAGTCTCCCTTATAGCCCTAGTCTCCCTTATGGCTCTAATCGTATAGTGGAAGTGGGGTGATATCTAGTCTCCCTTTTTGCTCTAATCTGATAGTGGAAATGGGGTTTTAGATGTCTAGAGTCCCTTATGGCTCTAATCTGATAGTGGTAGTGGGGTGGCAGAAATCTAGTCTCCCTTTTGAATCTAATCTGATAGTGGTAGTGGGGTGGTAGACGTCTAGTCACCCTTATGGCTCTAATCTGATGGTGGTAGTGGGGTGGTAGATGTCTTGTCTCCCTTATGGCTCTAATCTAATAGTGGTAGTGGGGTGGTAGATGTCTAGTCTCCCTTATGGCTCTAATCTGATAGTGGTATTGGGATGGTAGATGTCTAGAGTTCCTTATGGCTCTATTCTGATACTGGGCTGGTAGATGTCTTGTCTCCCTTATGGCTCTAATCTGAGAGTGGTATTGTGGCGTTAGATGTCTAGTATCCCTTATGACTCTAATCTGATAGTGGTAGCGGGGTGGTAGATGTCTAGTCTCCCTTATGGCTCTAATCTGATAGTGGTAGTGGGGGTGGTAGATGTCTAGTCTCCCTTATAGCTCTAATCTGATATTGGTAGTGGGGAGGTAGATGTCTAGTGTTGTTTATGGCTCTAATCTGATAATGGGCTTGTAGATGTCTAGTCTCCCTTATGGCTCTAATCGTATAGTGGAAGTGGGGTGATAGATGTCTAGTCTCCCTTTTTGCTCTAATCTGATAGTGGTAGTGGGGTGGCAGAAATCTAGTCTCCCTTTTGAATCTAATCTGATAGTGGTAGTGGGGTGGTAGATGTCTAGTCACCCTTATGGCTCTAATCTGATGGTGGTAGTGGGGTGGTAGATATCTTGTCTCACTTATGGCTCTAATCTGATAGTGGAAGTGGGTTGGTAGATGTCTAGTCTCCCTTTTTGCTCTAATCTGATAGTGGAAATGGGGTTTTAGATGTCTAGAGTCCCTTATGGCTCTAATCTGATAGTGGTAGTGGGGTGGCAGAAATCTAGTCTCCCTTTTGAATCTAATCTGATAGTGGTAGTGGGGTGGTAGACGTCTAGTCACCCTTATAGCTCTAATCTGATGGTGGTAGTGGGGTGGTCGATGTCTTGTCTCCCTTATGGCTCTAATCTAATAGTGGTAGTGGGGTGGTAGATGTCTAGTCTCCCTTATGGCTCTAATCTGATAGTGGTATTGGGATGGTAGATGTCTAGAGTTCCTTATGACTCTATTCTGATACTGGGCTGGTAGATGTCTTGTCTCCCTTATGGCTCTAATCTGAGAGTGGTATTGTGGCGTTAGATGTCTAGTATCCCTTATGGCTCTAATCTGATAGTGGTAGTGGGGTGGTAGATGTCTAGTCTCCCTTATGGCTCTAATCTGATAGTGGTAGTGGGGTGGCAGAAGTCTAGTCTCCCTTTTGAATCTAATCTGATAGTGGTAGTGGGGTGGTAGATGTCTAGTCACCCTTATGGCTCTAATCTGATGGTGGTAGTGGGGTGGTAGATATCTTGTCTCACTTATGGCTCTAATCTGATAGTGGAAGTGGGTTGGTAGATGTCTAGTCTCCCGTATGGCTCTAATCTGATAGTAGTAGGGGGGGTGGTAGATGTCTAGGCTCCCTTATGGCTCTAATCTGATTGTCGTAGTTTGGTGGTAGACGTCTAGTCTCCCTTATGGCTCTAATCTGATAGTGGTAGTGGGGTGGTAAGATGTCTTGTCTCCCTTATAGCTCTAATCTGATATTGGTAGTGGGGAGGTAGATGTCTAGTGTTGTTTATGGCTCTAATCTGATAATGGGCTTGTAGATGTCTAGTCTCCCTTATGGCTCTAATCGTATAGTGGAAGTGGGGTGATAGATGTCTAGTCTCCCTTTTTGCTCTAATCTGATAGTGGAAATGGGGTGGTAGATGTCTAGAGTCCCTTATGGCTCTAATCTGACAGTGGTAGTGGGGTGGCAGAAATCTAGTCTCCCTTTTGAATCTAATCTGATAGTGGTAGTGGGGTGGTAGACGTCTAGTCACCCTTATGGCTCTAATCTGATGGTGGTAGTGGGGTGGTAGATATCTTGTCTCACTTATGGCTCTAATCTGATAGTGGAAGTGGGTTGGTAGATGTATAGTCTCCCTTATTGCTCTAATCTGATAGTGGGGTGGTAGATGTCTAGGCGCCCTTATGGCTCTAATCTGATAGTGGGGTGGATGATGTCTAGTCTCCCTTATAGCCCTAGTCTCCCTTATGGCTCTAATCGTATAGTGGAAGTGGGGTGATATCTAGTCTCCCTTTTTGCTCTAATCTGATAGTGGAAATGGGGTTTTAGATGTCTAGAGTCCCTTATGGCTCTAATCTGATAGTGGTAGTGGGGTGGCAGAAATCTAGTCTCCCTTTTGAATCTAATCTGATAGTGGTAGTGGGGTGGTAGACGTCTAGTCACCCTTATGGCTCTAATCTGATGGTGGTAGTGGGGTGGTAGATGTCTTGTCTCCCTTATGGCTCTAATCTAATAGTGGTAGTGGGGTGGTAGATGTCTAGTCTCCCTTATGGCTCTAATCTGATAGTGGTATTGGGATGGTAGATGTCTAGAGTTCCTTATGGCTCTATTCTGATACTGGGCTGGTAGATGTCTTGTCTCCCTTATGGCTCTAATCTGAGAGTGGTATTGTGGCGTTAGATGTCTAGTATCCCTTATGACTCTAATCTGATAGTGGTAGCGGGGTGGTAGATGTCTAGTCTCCCTTATGGCTCTAATCTGATAGTGGTAGTGGGGTGGTAGATGTCTAGTCTCCCTTATAGCTCTAATCTGATATTGGTAGTGGGGAGGTAGATGTCTAGTGTTGTTTATGGCTCTAATCTGATAATGGGCTTGTAGATGTCTAGTCTCCCTTATGGCTCTAATCGTATAGTGGAAGTGGGGTGATAGATGTCTAGTCTCCCTTTTTGCTCTAATCTGATAGTGGTAGTGGGGTGGCAGAAATCTAGTCTCCCTTTTGAATCTAATCTGATAGTGGTAGTGGGGTGGTAGATGTCTAGTCACCCTTATGGCTCTAATCTGATGGTGGTAGTGGGGTGGTAGATATCTTGTCTCACTTATGGCTCTAATCTGATAGTGGAAGTGGGTTGGTAGATGTCTAGTCTCCCTTTTTGCTCTAATCTGATAGTGGAAATGGGGTTTTAGATGTCTAGAGTCCCTTATGGCTCTAATCTGATAGTGGTAGTGGGGTGGCAGAAATCTAGTCTCCCTTTTGAATCTAATCTGATAGTGGTAGTGGGGTGGTAGACGTCTAGTCACCCTTATAGCTCTAATCTGATGGTGGTAGTGGGGTGGTCGATGTCTTGTCTCCCTTATGGCTCTAATCTAATAGTGGTAGTGGGGTGGTAGATGTCTAGTCTCCCTTATGGCTCTAATCTGATAGTGGTATTGGGATGGTAGATGTCTAGAGTTCCTTATGGCTCTATTCTGATACTGGGCTGGTAGATGTCTTGTCTCCCTTATGGCTCTAATCTGAGAGTGGTATTGTGGCGTTAGATGTCTAGTATCCCTTATGGCTCTAATCTGATAGTGGTAGTGGGGTGGTAGATGTCTAGTCTCCCTTATAGCTCTAATCTGATATTGGTAGTGGGGAGGTAGATGTCTAGTGTTGTTTATGGCTCTAATCTGATAATGGGCTTGTAGATGTCTAGTCTCCCTTATGGCTCTAATCGTATAGTGGAAGTGGGGTGATAGATGTCTAGTCTCCCTTTTTGCTCTAATCTGATAGTGGTAGTGGGGTGGCAGAAATCTAGTCTCCCTTTTGAATCTAATCTGATAGTGGTAGTGGGGTGGTAGATGTCTAGTCACCCTTATGGCTCTAATCTGATGGTGGTAGTGGGGTGGTAGATATCTTGTCTCACTTATGGCTCTAATCTGATAGTGGAAGTGGGTTTGTAGATGTTTAGTCTCCCTTATTGCTCTAATCTGATAGCGGGGTGGTAGATGTCTAGACTCCCTTATGGCTCTAATCTGATAGTGGTAGTGGGGTGGCAGAAGTCTAGTCTCCCTTTTGAATCTAATCTGATAGTGGTAGTGGGGTGGTAGATGTCTAGTCACCCTTATGGCTCTAATCTGATGGTGGTAGTGGGGTGGTAGATATCTTGTCTCACTTATGGCTCTAATCTGATAGTGGAAGTGGGTTGGTAGATGTCTAGTCTCCCGTATGGCTCTAATCTGATAGTGGTAGGGGGGTGGTAGATGTCTAGGCTCCCTTATGGCTCTAATCTGATTGTCGTAGTTTGGTGGTAGACGTCTAGTCTCCCTTATGGCTCTAATCTGATAGTGGTAGTGGGGTGGTCGATGTCTTGTCTCCCTTATAGCTCTAATCTGATATTGGTAGTGGGGAGGTAGATGTCTAGTGTTGTTTATGGCTCTAATCTGATAATGGGCTTGTAGATGTCTAGTCTCCCTTATGGCTCTAATCGTATAGTGGAAGTGGGGTGATAGATGTCTAGTCTCCCTTTTTGCTCTAATCTGATAGTGGAAATGGGGTGGTAGATGTCTAGAGTCCCTTATGGCTCTAATCTGATAGTGGTAGTGGGGTGGCAGAAATCTAGTCTCCCTTTTGAATCTAATCTGATAGTGGTAGTGGGGTGGTAGATGTCTAGTCACCCTTATGGCTCTAATCTGATGGTGGTAGTGGGGTGGTAGATATCTTGTCTCACTTATGGCTCTAATCTGATAGTGGAAGTGGGTTGGTATATGTCTAGTCTCCCTTATTGCTCTAATCTGATAGTGGGGTGGTAGATGTCTAGGCGCCCTTATGGCTCTAATCTGATAGTGGGGTGGATGATGTCTAGTCTCCCTTATAGCCCTAGTCTCCCTTATGGCTCTAATCGTATAGTGGAAGTGGGGTGATAGATGTCTAGTCTCCCTTTTTGCTCTAATCTGATAGTGGAAATGGGGTTTTAGATGTCTAGAGTCCCTTATGGCTCTAATCTGATAGTGGTAGTGGGGTGGCAGAAATCTAGTCTCCCTTTTGAATCTAATCTGATAGTGGTAGTGGGGTGGTAGACGTCTAGTCACCCTTATGGCTCTAATCTGATGGTGGTAGTGGGGTGGTAGATGTCTTGTCTCCCTTATGGCTCTAATCTAATAGTGGTAGTGGGGTGGTAGATGTCTAGTCTCCCTTATGGCTCTAATCTGATAGTGGTATTGGGATGGTAGATGTCTAGAGTTCCTTATGGCTCTATTCTGATACTGGGCTGGTAGATGTCATGTCTCCCTTATGGCTCTAATCTGAGAGTGGTATTGTGGCGTTAGATGTCTAGTATCCCTTATGACTCTAATCTGATAGTGGTAGCGGGGTGGTAGATGTCTAGTCTCCCTTATGGCTCTAATCTGATAGTGGTAGTGGGGTGGTAGATGTCTAGTCTCCCTTATAGCTCTAATCTGATATTGGTAGTGGGGAGGTAGATGTCTAGTGTTGTTTATGGCTCTAATCTGATAATGGGCTTGTAGATGTCTAGTCTCCCTTATGGCTCTAATCGTATAGTGGAAGTGGGGTGATAGATGTCTAGTCTCCCTTTTTGCTCTAATCTGATAGTGGTAGTGGGGTGGCAGAAATCTAGTCTCCCTTTTGAATCTAATCTGATAGTGGTAGTGGGGTGGTAGATGTCTAGTCACCCTTATGGCTCTAATCTGATGGTGGTAGTGGGGTGGTAGATATCTTGTCTCACTTATGGCTCTAATCTGATAGTGGAAGTGGGTTGGTAGATGTCTAGTCTCCCTTATTGCTCTAATCTGATAGCGGGGTGGTAGATGTCTAGACTCCCTTATGGCTCTAATCTGATAGTGGAAGTGGGGTGGCAGAAGTCTAGTCTCCCTTTTGAATCTAATCTGATAGTGGTAGTGGGGTGGTAGATGTCTAGTATCCCTTATGGATCTAAAATGATGGTGGTAGTGGGGTGGTACATGTCTAGACTCCCTTATGACTCTAATCTGATAGTGGTAGTGGGGTGGTAGATGTCTAGACTCCCTTATGGCTCTAATCTGATAGTGGTAGTGGGGTGGTAGATGTCTTGTCTCCCTTTTGAATCTAATCTGATAGTGGTAGTGGGGTGGTAGATGTCTAGTATCCCTTATGGATCTAAAATGATGGTGGTAGTGGGGTGGTACATGTCTAGACTCCCTCATGACTCTAATCTGATAGTGGTAGTGGGGTGGTAGATGTCTAGACTCCCTTATGGCTCTAATCTGATAGTGGTAGTGGGGTGGTAGATGTCTTGTCTCCCTTATGGCTCTAATCTAATAGTGGTAGTGGGGTGGTAGATGTCTAGTCTCCCTTATGGCTCTAATCTGATAGTGGTAGTGGGATGGTAGATGTCTTCTCTCCCGTATGGCTCTAATCTGAGAGTGGTATTGTGGCGTTAGATGTCTAGTATCCCTTATGGATCTAAAATGATAGTGGCAGTGGGTTGGTAGATGTCTAGACTCCCTTATGACTCTAATCTGATAGTGGTAGTTGGGTGGTAGATGTCTAGTCTCCCTTATGGCTCTAATCTGATAGTGGTAGATGTCTAGACTCCCTTATGGCTCTAATCTGATAGTGGTAGTGGGGTGGTAGATGTCTAGTGTACCTTATGGCTCTAATCTGATGGTGGTAGTGGGGTGGTAGATGTCTCATCTCCCTTATGGCTCTTATCTGATATTGGTAGTGGGGTGGTAGATGTCTAGACTCCCTTATGGCTCTATCTGATAGTGGTAGTGGGGTGGTAGATGTCTTGTCTCCCTTATGGCTCTAATCTGAGAGTGGTATTGTGGCGTTAGATGTCTAGTATCCCTTATGACTCTAATCTGATAGTGGTAGCGGGGTGGTAGATGTCTAGTCTCCCTTATGGCTCTAATCTGATAGTGGTAGTGGGGTGGTAGATGTCTAGTCTCCCTTATAGCTCTAATCTGATATTGGTAGTAGGGAGGTAGATGTCTAGTGTTGTTTATGGCTCTAATCTGATAATGGGCTTGTAGATGTCTAGTCTCCCTTATGGCTCTAATCGTATAGTGGTAGTGGGGTGGTACATGTCTAGACTCCCTTATGACTCTAATCTGATAGTGGTAGGTGGTGGTAGATGTCTAGACTCCCTTATGGCTCTAATCTGATAGTGGTAGTGGGGTGGTAGATGTCTTGTCTCCCTTTTGAATCTAATCTGATAGTGGTAGTGGGGTGGTAGATGTCTAGTATCCCTTATGGATCTAAAATGATGGTGGTAGTGGGGTGGTACATGTCTAGACTCCCTCATGACTCTAATCTGATAGTGGTAGTGGGGTGGTAGATGTCTAGACTCCCTTATGGCTCTAATCTGATAGTGGTAGTGGGGTGGTAGATGTCTTGTCTCCCTTATGGCTCTAATCTAATAGTGGTAGTGGGGTGGTAGATGTCTAGTCTCCCTTATGGCTCTAAAATGATGGTGGTAGTGGGGTGGTAGATGTCTTCTCTCCCGTATGGCTCTAATCTGAGAGTGGTATTGTGGCGTTAGATGTCTAGTATCCCTTATGGATCTAAAATGATAGTGGCAGTGGGTTGGTAGATGTCTAGACTCCCTTATGACTCTAATCTGATAGTGGTAGTTGGGTGGTAGATGTCTAGTCTCCCTTATGGCTCTAATCTGATAGTGGTAGATGTCTAGACTCCCTTATGGCTCTAATCTGATAGTGGTAGTGGGGTGGTAGATGTCTAGTGTCCCTTATGGCTCTAATCTGATGGTGGTAGTGGGGTGGTAGATGTCTAGTCTCCCTTATGGCTCTAATCTGATAGTGGTAGATGTCTAGACTCCCTTATGGCTCTAATCTGATAGTGGTAGTGGGGTGGTAGATGTCTAGTGTACCTTATGGCTCTAATCTGATGGTGGTAGTGGGGTGGTAGATGTCTCATCTCCCTTATGGCTCTTATCTGATATTGGTAGTGGGGTGGTAGATGTATAGACTCCCTTATGGCTCTATCTGATAGTGGTAGTGGGGTGGTAGATGTCTTGTCTCCCTTATGGCTCTAATCTGAGAGTGGTATTGTGGCGTTAGATGTCTAGTATCCCTTATGACTCTAATCTGATAGTGGTATTGGGATGGTAGATGTCTAGAGTTCCTTATGGCTCTATTCTGATACTGGGCTGGTAGATGTCATGTCTCCCTTATGGCTCTAATCTGAGAGTGGTATTGTGGCGTTAGATGTCTAGTATCCCTTATGACTCTAATCTGATAGTGGTAGCGGGGTGGTAGATGTCTAGTCTCCCTTATGGCTCTAATCTGATAGTGGTAGTGGGGTGGTAGATGTCTAGTCTCCCTTATAGCTCTAATCTGATATTGGTAGTGGGGAGGTAGATGTCTAGTGTTGTTTATGGCTCTAATCTGATAATGGGCTTGTAGATGTCTAGTCTCCCTTATGGCTCTAATCGTATAGTGGAAGTGGGGTGATAGATGTCTAGTCTCCCTTTTTGCTCTAATCTGATAGTGGTAGTGGGGTGGCAGAAATCTAGTCTCCCTTTTGAATCTAATCTGATAGTGGTAGTGGGGTGGTAGATGTCTAGTCACCCTTATGGCTCTAATCTGATGGTGGTAGTGGGGTGGTAGATATCTTGTCTCACTTATGGCTCTAATCTGATAGTGGAAGTGGGTTGGTAGATGTCTAGTCTCCCTTATTGCTCTAATCTGATAGCGGGGTGGTAGATGTCTAGACTCCCTTATGGCTCTAATCTGATAGTGGTAGTGGGGTGGCAGAAGTCTAGTCTCCCTTTTGAATCTAATCTGATAGTGGTAGTGGGGTGGTAGATGTCTAGTATCCCTTATGGATCTAAAATGATGGTGGTAGTGGGGTGGTACATGTCTAGACTCCCTTATGACTCTAATCTGATAGTGGTAGTGGGGTGGTAGATGTCTAGACTCCCTTATGGCTCTAATCTGATAGTGGTAGTGGGGTGGTAGATGTCTTGTCTCCCTTTTGAATCTAATCTGATAGTGGTAGTGGGGTGGTAGATGTCTAGTATCCCTTATGGATCTAAAATGATGGTGGTAGTGGGGTGGTACATGTCTAGACTCCCTCATGACTCTAATCTGATAGTGGTAGTGGGGTGGTAGATGTCTAGACTCCCTTATGGCTCTAATCTGATAGTGGTAGTGGGGTGGTAGATGTCTTGTCTCCCTTATGGCTCTAATCTAATAGTGGTAGTGGGGTGGTAGATGTCTAGTCTCCCTTATGGCTCTAATCTGATAGTGGTAGTGGGATGGTAGATGTCTTCTCTCCCGTATGGCTCTAATCTGAGAGTGGTATTGTGGCGTTAGATGTCTAGTATCCCTTATGGATCTAAAATGATAGTGGCAGTGGGTTGGTAGATGTCTAGACTCCCTTATGACTCTAATCTGATAGTGGTAGTTGGGTGGTAGATGTCTAGTCTCCCTTATGGCTCTAATCTGATAGTGGTAGATGTCTAGACTCCCTTATGGCTCTAATCTGATAGTGGTAGTGGGGTGGTAGATGTCTAGTGTACCTTATGGCTCTAATCTGATGGTGGTAGTGGGGTGGTAGATGTCTCATCTCCCTTATGGCTCTTATCTGATATTGGTAGTGGGGTGGTAGATGTCTAGACTCCCTTATGGCTCTATCTGATAGTGGTAGTGGGGTGGTAGATGTCTTGTCTCCCTTATGGCTCTAATCTGAGAGTGGTATTGTGGCGTTAGATGTCTAGTATCCCTTATGACTCTAATCTGATAGTGGTAGCGGGGTGGTAGATGTCTAGTCTCCCTTATGGCTCTAATCTGATAGTGGTAGTGGGGTGGTAGATGTCTAGTCTCCCTTATAGCTCTAATCTGATATTGGTAGTAGGGAGGTAGATGTCTAGTGTTGTTTATGGCTCTAATCTGATAATGGGCTTGTAGATGTCTAGTCTCCCTTATGGCTCTAATCGTATAGTGGTAGTGGGGTGGTACATGTCTAGACTCCCTTATGACTCTAATCTGATAGTGGTAGGTGGTGGTAGATGTCTAGACTCCCTTATGGCTCTAATCTGATAGTGGTAGTGGGGTGGTAGATGTCTTGTCTCCCTTTTGAATCTAATCTGATAGTGGTAGTGGGGTGGTAGATGTCTAGTATCCCTTATGGATCTAAAATGATGGTGGTAGTGGGGTGGTACATGTCTAGACTCCCTCATGACTCTAATCTGATAGTGGTAGTGGGGTGGTAGATGTCTAGACTCCCTTATGGCTCTAATCTGATAGTGGTAGTGGGGTGGTAGATGTCTTGTCTCCCTTATGGCTCTAATCTAATAGTGGTAGTGGGGTGGTAGATGTCTAGTCTCCCTTATGGCTCTAATCTGATAGTGGTAGTGGGATGGTAGATGTCTTCTCTCCCGTATGGCTCTAATCTGAGAGTGGTATTGTGGCGTTAGATGTCTAGTATCCCTTATGGATCTAAAATGATAGTGGCAGTGGGTTGGTAGATGTCTAGACTCCCTTATGACTCTAATCTGATAGTGGTAGTTGGGTGGTAGATGTCTAGTCTCCCTTATGGCTCTAATCTGATAGTGGTAGATGTCTAGACTCCCTTATGGCGTTAATCTGATAGTGGTAGTGGGGTGGTAGATGTCTAGTGTCCCTTATGGCTCTAATCTGATGGTGGTAGTGGGGTGGTAGATGTCTCATCTCCCTTATGGCTCTTATCTGATATTGGTAGTGGGGTGGTAGATGTCTAGACTCCCTTATGGCTCTATCTGATAGTGGTAGTGGGGTGGTAGATGTCTTGTCTCCCTTATGGCTCTAATCTGAGAGTGGTATTGTGGCGTTAGATGTCTAGTATCCCTTATGACTCTAATCTGATAGTGGTAGCGGGGTGGTAGATGTCTAGTCTCCCTTATGGCTCTAATCTGATAGTGGTAGTGGGGTGGTAGATGTCTAGTCTCCCTTATAGCTCTAATCTGATATTGGTAGTAGGGAGGTAGATGTCTAGTGTTGTTTATGGCTCTAATCTGATAATGGGCTTGTAGATGTCTAGTCTCCCTTATGGCTCTAATCGTATAGTGGAAGTGGGGTGATAGATGTCTAGTCTCCCTTTTTGCTCTAATCTGATAGTGGAAATGGGGGTGGTAGATGTCTAGAGTCCCTTATGGCTCTAATCTGATAGTGGTAGTGGGGTGGCAGAAATCTAGTCTCCCTTTTGAATCTAATCTGATAGTGGTAGTGGGGTGGTAGACGTCTAGTCACCCTTATGGCTCTAATCTGATTGTCGTAGTTTGGTGGTAGATGTCTAGTCTCCCTTATGGCTCTAATCTGATAGTGGTAGTGGGGTGGTAGATGTCTTGTCTCCCTTATGGCTCTAGTCTGATATTGGTAGTGGGGAGGTAGATGTCTAGTCTCCCTTTTTGCTCTAATCTGATAGTGGAAGTGGGGTGGTAGATGTCTTTAGTCCCTTGTGGCTCTAATCTGATAGTGGTAGTGGGGTGGCAGAAGTCTAGTCTCCCTTTTGAATCTAATCTGATAGTGGTATTGGGGTGGTAGATGTCTAGACTCCCTTATGGCTCTAATCTGATAGTGGTAGTGGGGTGGTAGATGTCTTGTCTCCCTTATGGCTCTAATCTAATAGTGGTAGTGGGGTGGTAGATGTCTAGTCTCCCTTATGGCTCTAATCTGATAGTGGTAGTGGGATGGTAGATGTCTAGAGTTCCTTATGGCTCTATTCTGATACTGGGCTGGTTGATGTCTAGTCTCCCTTATAGCTCTAATCTGATAGTGGTAGACGTCTAGACTCCCTTATGGCTCTAATCTGATAGTGGTAGTGGGGTGGTAGATGTCTAGACTCCCTTATGACTCTAATCTGATAGTGGTAGCGGGGTGGTAGATGTCTAGACTCCCTTATGGCTCTAATCTGATAGTGGTAGTGGGGTGGCAGAAGTCTAGTCTCCCTTTTGAATCTAATCTGATAGTGGTAGTGGGGTGGTAGATGTCTAGTATCCCTTGTGGATCTAAAATGATGGTGGTAGTGGGGTGGTACATGTCTAGACTCCCTTATGACTCTAATTTGATAGTGGTAGTGGGTGGTAGATGTCTAGACTCCCTTATGGCTCTAATCTGATAGTGGTAGTGGGGTGGTAGATGTCTTGTCTACCTTATGGCTCTAATCTGATATTGGTAGTGGGGAGGTAGATGTCTAGTCTCGCTTATGGCTCTAATCTGATAATGGGCTTGTAGATGTCTAGTCTCCCTTATGGCTGTAATCTGATAGTGGTAGTTGGGTGGTAGATGACTAGTCTCCCTTTTTGCTCTAATCTGATAGTGGAAGTGGGGTGGTAGATGCCTTTAGTCCCTTATGGCTCTAATCTGATAGTGGTAGTGGGGTGGCAGAAGTCTAGTCTCCCTTTTGAATCTAATCTGATAGTGGTAGTGGGGTGGTAGATGTCTAGTATCCCTTATGGATCTAAAATGATGGTGGTAGTGGGGTGGTACATGTCTAGACTCCCTTATGACTCTAATCTGATAGTGGTAGTGGGGTGGTAGATGTCTAGACTCCCTTATGGCTCTAATCTGATAGTGGTAGTGGGGTGGTAGATGTCTAGAGTTCCTTATGGCTCTATTCTGATACTGGGCTGGTAGATGTCTTGTCTCCCTTATGGCTCTAATCTGAGAGTGGTATTGTGGCGTTAGATGTCTAGTATCCCTTATGACTCTAATCTGATAGTGGTAGCGGGGTGGTAGATGTCTAGTCTCCCTTATGGCTCTAATCTGATAGTGGTAGTGGGGTGGTAGATGTCTAGTCTCCCTTATAGCTCTAATCTGATATTGGTAGTGGGGAGGTAGATGTCTAGTGTTGTTGATGGCTCTAATCTGATAATGGGCTTGTAGATGTCTAGTCTCCCTTATGGCTCTAATCGTATAGTGGAAGTGGGGTGATAGATGTCTAGTCTCCCTTTTTGCTCTAATCTGATAGTGGTAGTGGGGTGGCAGAAATCTAGTCTCCCTTTTGAATCTAATCTGATAGTGGTAGTGGGGTGGTAGATGTCTAGTCACCCTTATGGCTCTAATCTGATGGTGGTAGTGGGGTGGTAGATATCTTGTCTCACTTATGGCTCTAATCTGATAGTGGAAGTGGGTTGGTAGATGTCTAGTCTCCCTTATTGCTCTAATCTGATAGCGGGGTGGTAGATGTCTAGACTCCCTTATGGCTCTAATCTGATAGTGGTAGTGGGGTGGCAGAAGTCTAGTCTCCCTTTTGAATCTAATCTGATAGTGGTAGTGGGGTGGTAGATGTCTAGTATCCCTTATGGATCTAAAATGATGGTGGTAGTGGGGTGGTACATGTCTAGACTCCCTTATGACTCTAATCTGATAGTGGTAGTGGGGTGGTAGATGTCTAGACTCCCTTATGGCTCTAATCTGATAGTGGTAGTGGGGTGGTAGATGTCTTGTCTCCCTTTTGAATCTAATCTGATAGTGGTAGTGGGGTGGTAGATGTCTAGTATCCCTTATGGATCTAAAATGATGGTGGTAGTGGGGTGGTACATGTCTAGACTCCCTCATGACTCTAATCCGATAGTGGTAGTGGGGTGGTAGATGTCTAGACTCCCTTATATGGCTCTAATCTGATAGTGGTAGTGGGGTGGTAGATGTCTTGTCTCCCTTATGGCTCTAATCTAATAGTGGTAGTGGGGTGGTAGATGTCTAGTCTCCCTTATGGCTCTAATCTGATAGTGGTAGTGGGATGGTAGATGTCTTCTCTCCCGTATGGCTCTAATCTGAGAGTGGTATTGTGGCGTTAGATGTCTAGTATCCCTTATGGATCTAAAATGATAGTGGCAGTGGGTTGGTAGATGTCTAGACTCACTTATGACTCTAATCTGATAGTGGTAGTTGGGTGGTAGATGTCTAGTCTCCCTTATGGCTCTAATCTGATAGTGGTAGATGTCTAGACTCCCTTATGGCTCTAATCTGATAGTGGTAGTGGGGTGGTAGATGTCTAGTGTACCTTATGGCTCTAATCTGATGGTGGTAGTGGGGTGGTAGATGTCTCATCTCCCTTATGGCTCTTATCTGATATTGGTAGTGGGGTGGTAGATGTCTAGACTCCCTTATGGCTCTATCTGATAGTGGTCGTGGGGTGGTAGATGTCTTGTCTCCCTTATGGCTCTAATCTGAGAGTGGTATTGTGGCGTTAGATGTCTAGTATCCCTTATGACTCTAATCTGATAGTGGTAGCGGGGTGGTAGATGTCTAGTCTCCCTTATGGCTCTAATCTGATAGTGGTAGTGGGGTGGTAGATGTCTAGTCTCCCTTATAGCTCTAATCTGATATTGGTAGTAGGGAGGTAGATGTCTAGTGTTGTTTATGGCTCTAATCTGATAATGGGCTTGTAGATGTCTAGTCTCCCTTATGGCTCTAATCGTATAGTGGTAGTGGGGTGGTACATGTCTAGACTCCCTTATGACTCTAATCTGATAGTGGTAGGTGGTGGTAGATGTCTAGACTCCCTTATGGCTCTAATCTGATAGTGGTAGTGGGGTGGTAGATGTCTTGTCTCCCTTTTGAATCTAATCTGATAGTGGTAGTGGGGTGGTAGATGTCTAGTATCCCTTATGGATCTAAAATGATGGTGGTAGTGGGGTGGTACATGTCTAGACTCCCTCATGACTCTAATCTGATAGTGGTAGTGGGGTGGTAGATGTCTAGACTCCCTTATGGCTCTAATCTAATAGTGGTAGTGTGGTGGTAGATGTCTAGTCTCCCTTATGGCTCTAATCTGATGGTGGTAGTGGGATGGTAGATGTCTTCTCTCCCGTATGGCTCTAATCTGAGAGTGGTATTGTGGCGTTAGATGTCTAGTATCCCTTATGGATCTAAAATGATAGTGGCAGTGGGTTGGTAGATGTCTAGACTCCCTTATGACTCTAATCTGATAGTGGTAGTTGGGTGGTAGATGTCTAGTCTCCCTTATGGCTCTAATCTGATAGTGGTAGATGTCTAGACTCCCTTATGGCTCTAATCTGATAGTGGTAGTGGGGTGGTAGATGTCTAGTGTCCCTTATGGCTCTAATCTGATGGTGGTAGTGGGGTGGTAGATGTCTCATCTCCCTTATGGCTCTTATCTGATATTGGTAGTGGGGTGGTAGATGTATAGACTCCCTTATGGCTCTATCTGATAGTGGTAGTGGGGTGGTAGATGTCTTGTCTCCCTTATGGCTCTAATCTGAGAGTGGTATTGTGGCGTTAGATGTCTAGTATCCCTTATGACTCTAATCTGATAGTGGTAGCGGGGTGGTAGATGTCTAGTCTCCCTTATGGCTCTAATCTGATAGTGGTAGTGGGGTGGTAGATGTCTAGTCTCCCTTATAGCTCTAATCTGATATTGGTAGTAGGGAGGTAGATGTCTAGTGTTGTTTATGGCTCTAATCTGATAATGGGCTTGTAGATGTCTAGTCTCCCTTATGGCTCTAATCGTATAGTGGAAGTGGGGTGATAGATGTCTAGTCTCCCTTTTTGCTCTAATCTGATAGTGGAAATGGGGTGGTAGATGTCTAGAGTCCCTTATGGCTCTAATCTGATAGTGGTAGTGGGGTGGCAGAAATCTAGTCTCCCTTTTGAATCTAATCTGATAGTCGTAGTGGGGTGGTAGACGTCTAGTCACCCTTATGGCTCTAATCTGATTGTCGTAGTTTGGTGGTAGATGTCTAGTCTCCCTTATGGCTCTAATCTGATAGTGGTAGTGGGGTGGTAGATGTCTTGTCTCCCTTATGGCTCTAGTCTGATATTGGTAGTGGGGAGGTAGATGTCTAGTCTCCCTTTTTGCTCTAATCTGATAGTGGAAGTGGGGTGGTAGATGTCTTTAGTCCCTTGTGGCTCTAATCTGATAGTGGTAGTGGGGTGGCAGAAGTCTAGTCTCCCTTTTGAATCTAATCTGATAGTGGTATTGGGGTGGTAGATGTCTAGACTCCCTTATGGCTCTAATCTGATAGTGGTAGTGGGGTGGTAGATGTCTTGTCTCCCTTATGGCTCTAATCTAATAGTGGTAGTGGGGTGGTAGATGTCTAGTCTCCCTTATGGCTCTAATCTGATAGTGGTAGTGGGATGGTAGATGTCTAGAGTTCCTTATGGCTCTATTCTGATACTGGGCTGGTTGATGTCTAGTCTCCCTTATAGCTCTAATCTGATAGTGGTAGACGTCTAGACTCCCTTATGGCTCTAATCTGATAGTGGTAGTGGGGTGGTAGATGTCTTTAGTCCCTTATGGCTCTAATCTGATAGTGGTAGTGGGGTGGCAGAAGTCTAGTCTCCCTTTTGAATCTAATCTGATAGTGGTAGTGGGGTGGTAGATGTCTAGTATCCCTGTGGATCTAAAATGATGGTGGTAGTGGGGTGGTACATGTCTAGACTCCCTTATGACTCTAATCTGATAGTGGTAGTGGGTGGTAGATGTCTAGACTCCCTTATGGCTCTAATCTGATAGTGGTAGTGGGGTGGTAGATGTCTTGTCTCCCTTATGGCTCTAATCTGATATTGGTAGTGGGGAGGTAGATGTCTAGTCTCACTTATGGCTCTAATCTGATAATGGGCTTGTAGATGTCTAGTCTCCCTTATGGCTGTAATCTGATAGTGGTAGTTGGGTGGTAGATGACTAGTCTCCCTTTTGTGCTCTAATCTGATAGTGGAAGTGGGGTGGTAGATGTCTTTAGTCCCTTATTGCTCTAATCTGATAGTGGTAGGGGGTGGCAGAAGTCTAGTCTCCCTTTTGAATCTAATCTGATAGTGGTAGTGGGTGGTAGATGTCTAGTATCCCTTATGGATCTAAAATGATGGTGGTAGTGGGGTGGTACATGTCTAGACTCCCTTATGACTCTAATCTGATAGTGGTAGTGGGTGGTAGATGTCTTGTCTCCCTTATGGCTCTAATCTGATAGTGGTAGTGGGGTGGTAGATGTCTAGTCTCCCTTATGGCTCTAATCTGATAGTGGTAGTGGGATGGTAGATGTCTTCTCTCCGTATGGCTCTAATCTGAGAGTGGTATTGTGGCGTTAGATGTCTAGTATCCCTTATGGATCTAAAATGATAGTGGCAGTGGGGTGGTAGATGTCTAGACTCCCTTATGACTCTAATTCTGATAGTGGTAGTTGGGTGGTAGATTGTCTAGTCTCCCCTTATGGCTCTAATCTGATAGTGGTAGATGTCTAGACTCCCTTATGGCTCTAATCTGATAGTGGTAGTGGGGTGGTAGATGTCTAGTCTCCCTTATGGCTCTAATCTGATAGTGGTAGTGGGGTGGTAGATGTCTATCTCCCTTATGGCTCTAATCTGATAGTGGTAGTGGGGTGGTAGATGTCTAGTCTCCCTTATGGCTCTATCTGATAGTGGTAGTGGGGTGGTAGATGTCTTGTCTCCCTTATGGCTCTAATCTGATAGTGGTAGTGGGGGTAGATGTCTAGTATCCCTTATGGCTCTAATCTGATAGTGGTAGTGGGGTGGTAGATGTCTAGTCTCCCTTATGGCTCTAATCTGATAGTGGTAGTGGGGTGGTAGATGTCTAGTCTCCCTTATGGCTCTAATCTGATAGTGGTAGTGGGTGGTAGATGTCTAGTGTCCCTTATGGCTCTAATCTGATAGTGGTATGGGGTGGTAGATGTCTAGTCTCCCTTATGGCTCTAATCTGATAGTGGTAGTGGGGTGGTAGATGTCTAGTCTCCCTTTGGCTCTAATCTGATAGTGGTAGTGGGGTGGTAGATGTCTAGTCTCCCTTATGGCTCTAATCTGATAGTGGTAGTGGGTGGTAGATGTCTAGTCTCCCTTATGGCTCTAATCTGATAGTGGTAGTGGGGTGGTAGATGTCTAGTCTCCCTTATGGCTCTAATCTGATAGTGGTAGTGGGGTGGTAGATGTCTAGTCTCCCTTATGGCTCTAATCTGATAGTGGTAGTGGGGTGGTAGATGTCTAGTCTCCCTTATGGCTCTAATCTGATAGTGGTAGTGGGGTGGTAGATGTCTAGTCTCCCTTATGGCTCTAATCTGATAGTGGTAGTGGGGTGGTAGATGTCTAGTCCCTTATGGCTCTAATCTGATAGTGGTAGTGGGGTGGTAGATGTCTAGTCTCCCTTATGGCTCTAATCTGATAGTGGTAGTGGGGTGGTAGATGTCTAGTCTCCCTTATGGCTCTAATCTGATAGTGGTAGTGGGGTGGTAGATGTCTAGTCTCCCTTATGGCTCTAATCTGATAGTGGTAGTGGGGTGGTAGATGTCTAGTCTCCCTTATGGCTCTAATCTGATAGTGGTAGTGGGTGGTAGATGTCTAGTCTCCCTTATGGCTCTAATCTGATAGTGGGCTGGTGATGTCTAGTCTCCCTTATGGCTCTAATCTGATAGTGGTAGAGATGTCTAGTCTCCCTTATGGCTCTAATCTGATAGTGGTAGTGGGGTGGTAGATGTCTAGTCCCCTTATGGCTCTAATCTGATAGTGGTAGTGGGTGGTAGATGTCTAGTCTCCCTTATGGCTCTAATCTGATAGTGGTAGTGGGGTGGTAGATGTCTAGTCTCCCTTATGGCTCTAATCTGATAGTGGTAGTGGGGTGGTAGATGTCTAGTCTCCCTTATGGCTCTAATCTGATAGTGGTAGTGGGTGGTAGATGTCTAGTCTCCCTTATGGCTCTAATCTGATAGTGGTAGTGGGGTGGTAGATGTCTAGTCTCCCTTATGGCTCTAATCTGATAGTGGTAGTGGGGTGGTAGATGTCTAGTCTCCCTTATGGCTCTAATCTGATAGTGGGTGGGGTGGTAGATGTCTAGTCTCCCTTATGGCTCTAATCTGATAGTGGTAGTTGGGTGGTAGATGTCTAGTCTCCCTTTATGCTCTAATCTGATAGTGGTAGTGGGGTGGTAGATGTCTAGTCCCCTTATGGCTCTAATCTGATAGTGGTAGTGGGGTGGTAGATGTCTAGTCTCCCTTATGGCTCTAATCTGATAGTGGTAGTGGGGTGGTAGATGTCTAGTCTCCCTTATGGCTCTAATCTGATAGTGGTAGTGGGGTGGTAGATGTCTAGTCTCCCTTATGGCTCTAATCTGATAGTGGTAGTGGGGTGGTAGATGTCTAGTCTCCCTTATGGCTCTAATCTGATAGTGGTAGTGGGGTGGTAGATGTCTAGTCTCCCTTATGGCTCTAATCTGATAGTGGTAGTGGGGTGGTAGATGTCTAGTCTCCCTTATGGCTCTAATCTGATAGTGGTATTGTGGTGGTAGATGTCTAGTCTCCCTTATGGCTCTAATCTGATAGTGGTAGTGGGTGGTAGATGTCTTGTCTCCCTTATGGCTCTAATCTGATAGTGGTAGTGGGGTGGTAGATGTCTAGTCTCCCTTATGGCTCTAATCTGATAGTGGTAGATGTCTAGACTCCCTTATGGCTCTAATCTGATAGTGGTAGTGGGGTGGTAGATGTCTAGTCTCCCTTATGGCTCTAATCTGATAGTGGTAGTGGGGTGGTAGATGTCTAGTCTCCCTTATGGCTCTAATCTGATAGTGGTAGTGGGGTGGTAGATGTCTAGTCTCCCTTATGGCTCTAATCTGATAGTGGTAGTGGGGTGGTAGATGTCTAGTCTCCCTTATGGCTCTAATCTGATAGTGGTAGTGGGTGGTAGATGTCTAGTCTCCCTTATGGCTCTAATCTGATAGTGGTAGTGGGGTGGTAGATGTCTAGTCTCCCTTATGGCTCTAATCTGATAGTGGTAGTGGGGTGGTAGATGTCTAGTCTCCCTTATGGCTCTAATCTGATAGTGGTAGTGGGGTGGTAGATGTCTAGTCTCCCTTATGGCTCTAATCTGATAGTGGTAGTGGGGTGGTAGATGTCTAGTCTCCCTTATGGCTCTAATCTGATAGTGGTAGTGGGGTGGTAGATGTCTAGTCTCCCTTATGGCTCTAATCTGATAGTGGTAGTGGGGTGGTAGATGTCTAGTCTCCCTTATGGCTCTAATCTGATAGTGGTAGTGGGGTGGTAGATGTCTAGTCTCCCTTATGGCTCTAATCTGATAGTGGGGGGTGGTAGATGTCTAGTCTCCCTTATGGCTCTAATCTGATAGTGGTAGTGGGGTGGTAGATGTCTAGTCTCCCTTATGGCTCTAATCTGATAGTGGTAGTGGGGTGGTAGATGTCTAGTCTCCCTTATGGCTCTAATCTGATAGTGGTAGTGGGGTGGTAGATGTCTAGTCTCCCTTATGGCTCTAATCTGATAGTGGTAGTGGGGTGGTAGATGTCTAGTCTCCCTTATGGCTCTAATCTGATAGTGGTAGTGGGGTGGTAGATGTCTAGTCTCCCTTATGGCTCTAATCTGATAGTGGTAGTGGGGTGGTAGATGTCTAGTCTCCCTTATGGCTCTAATCTGATAGTGGTAGTGGGGTGGTAGATGTCTAGTCTCCCTTATGGCTCTAATCTGATAGTGGTAGTGGGGTGGTAGATGTCTAGTCTCCCTTATGGCTCTAATCTGATAGTGGTAGTGGGGTGGTAGATGTCTAGTCTCCCTTATGGCTCTAATCTGATAGTGGTAGTGGGGTGGTAGATGTCTAGTCTCCCTTATGGCTCTAATCTGATAGTGGTAGTGGGGTGGTAGATGTCTAGTCTCCCTTATGGCTCTAATCTGATAGTGGGGTGGTAGATGTCTAGTCTCCCTTATGGCTCTAATCTGATAGTGGTAGTGGGGTGGTAGATGTCTAGTCTCCCTTATGGCTCTAATCTGATAGTGGTAGTGGGTTGGTAGATGTCTAGTCTCCCTTATGGCTCTAATCTGATAGTGGTAGTGGGGTGGTAGATGTCTAGTCTCCCTTATGGCTCTAATCTGATAGTGGTAAGTGGGTGGTAGATGTCTAGTCCCTTATGGCTCTAATCTGATAGTGGTAGTGGGGTGGTAGATGTCTAGTCTCCCTTATGGCTCTAATCTGATAGTGGTAGTGGGGTGGTAGATGTCTAGTCTCCCTTATGGCTCTAATCTGATAGTGGTAGTGGGGTGGTAGATGTCTAGTCTCCCTTATGGCTCTAATCTGATAGTGGTAGTGGGGTGGTAGATGTCTAGTCTCCCTTATGGCTCTAATCTGATAGTGGTAGTGGGGTGGTAGATGTCTAGTCTCCCTTATGGCTCTAATCTGATAGTGGTAGTGGGGTGGTAGATGTCTAGTCTCCCTTATGGCTCTAATCTGATAGTGGTAGGGTGGTAGATGTCTAGTCTCCCTTATGGCTCTAATCTGATAGTGGTAGTGGGGTGGTAGATGTCTAGTCTCCCTTATGGCTCTAATCTGATAGTGGTAGTGGGGTGGTAGATGTCTAGTCTCCCTTATGGCTCTAATCTGATAGTGGGGGGTGGTAGATGTCTAGTCTCCCTTATGGCTCTAATCTGATAGTGGTAGTGGGGTGGTAGATGTCTAGTCTCCCTTATGGCTCTAATCTGATAGTGGTAGTGGGGTGGTAGATGTCTAGTCTCCCTTATGGCTCTAATCTGATAGTGGTAGTGGGGTGGTAGATGTCTAGTCTCCCTTATGGCTCTAATCTGATAGTGGTAGTGGGGTGGTAGATGTCTAGTCTCCCTTATGGCTCTAATCTGATAGTGGTAGTGGGGTGGTAGATGTCTAGTCTCCCTTATGGCTCTAATCTGATAGTGGTAGTGGGGTGGTAGATGTCTAGTCTCCCTTATGGCTCTAATCTGATAGTGGTAGTGGGGTGGTAGATGTCTAGTCTCCCTTATGGCTCTAATCTGATAGTGGTAGTTGGGTGGTAGATGTCTAGTCTCCCTTATGGCTCTAATCTGATAGTGGTAGTGAGATGTCTAGTCTCCCTTATGGCTCTAATCTGATAGTGGTAGTGGGGTGGTAGATGTCTAGTCTCCCTTATGGCTCTAATCTGATAGTGGTAGTGGGGTGGTAGATGTCTAGTCTCCCTTATGGCTCTAATCTGATAGTGGTAGTGGGGTGGTAGATGTCTAGACTCCCTTATGGCTCTAATCTGATAGTGGTAGTGGGGTGGTAGATGTCTAGTCTCCCTTATGGCTCTAATCTGATAGTGGTAGTGGGGTGGTAGATGTCTAGTCTCCCTTATGGCTCTAATCTGATAGTGGTAGTGGGTGGTAGATGTCTAGTCTCCCTTATGGCTCTAATCTGATAGTGGTAGTGGGGTGGTAGATGTCTAGTCTCCCTTATGGCTCTAATCTGATAGTGGTAGTGGGGTGGTAGATGTCTAGTCTCCCTTATGGCTCTAATCTGATAGTGGTAGTGGGGTGGTAGATGTCTAGTCTCCCTTATGGCTCTAATCTGATAGTGGTAGTGGGGTGGTAGATGTCTAGTCTCCCTTATGGCTCTAATCTGATAGTGGTAGTGGGGTGGTAGATGTCTAGTCTCCCTTATGGCTCTAATCTGATAGTGGTAGTGGGGTGGTAGATGTCTAGTCTCCCTTATGGCTCTAATCTGATAGTGGTAGTGGGGTGGTAGATGTCTAGTCTCCCTTATGGCTCTAATCTGATAGTGGTAGTGGTAGATGTCTAGTCTCCCTTATGGCTCTAATCTGATAGTGGTAGTGGGGTGGTAGATGTCTAGTCTCCCTTATGGCTCTAATCTGATAGTGGTAGTGGGGTGGTAGATGTCTAGTCTCCCTTATGGCTCTAATCTGATAGTGGTAGTGGGGTGGTAGATGTCTAGTCTCCCTTATGGCTCTAATCTGATAGTGGTAGTGGGGTGGTAGATGTCTAGTCTCCCTTATGGCTCTAATCTGATAGTGGTAGTGGGGTGGTAGATGTCTAGTCTCCCTTATGGCTCTAATCTGATAGTGGTAGTGGGTGGTAGATGTCTAGTCTCCCTTATGGCTCTAATCTGATAGTGGTAGTGGTGGTAGATGTCTAGTCTCCCTTATGGCTCTAATCTGATAGTGGTAGTGGGGTGGTAGATGTCTAGTCTCCCTTATGGCTCTAATCTGATAGTGGTAGTGGGGTGGTAGATGTCTAGTCTCCCTTATGGCTCTAATCTGATAGTGGTAGTGGGGTGGTAGATGTCTAGTCTCCCTTATGGCTCTAATCTGATAGTGGTAGTGGGGTGGTAGATGTCTAGTCTCCCTTATGGCTCTAATCTGATAGTGGTAGTGGGGTGGTAGATGTCTAGTCTCCCTTATGGCTCTAATCTGATAGTGGTAGTGGGGTGGTAGATGTCTAGTCTCCCTTATGGCTCTAATCTGATAGTGGTAGTGGGGTGGTAGATGTCTAGTCTCCCTTATGGCTCTAATCTGATAGTGGTAGTGGGTGGTAGATGTCTAGTCTCCCTTATGGCTCTAATCTGATAGTGGTAGTGGGGTGGTAGATGTCTAGTCTCCCTTATGGCTCTAATCTGATAGTGGTAGTGGGGTGGTAGATGTCTAGTCTCCCTTATGGCTCTAATCTGATAGTGGTAGTGGGTGGTAGATGTCTAGTCTCCCTTATGGCTCTAATCTGATAGTGGTAGTGGGGTGGTAGATGTCTAGTCTCCCTTATGGCTCTAATCTGATAGTGGTAGTGGGGTGGTAGATGTCTAGTCTCCCTTATGGCTCTAATCTGATAGTGGTAGTGGGGTGGTAGATGTCTAGTCTCCCTTATGGCTCTAATCTGATAGTGGTAGTGGGGTGGTAGATGTCTAGTCTCCCTTATGGCTCTAATCTGATAGTGGTAGTGGGGTGGTAGATGTCTAGTCTCCCTTATGGCTCTAATCTGATAGTGGTAGTGGGTGGTAGATGTCTAGTCTCCCTTATGGCTCTAATCTGATAGTGGTAGTGGGGTGGTAGATGTCTAGACTCCCTTATGGCTCTAATCTGATAGTGGTAGTGGGTGGTAGATGTCTAGACTCCCTTATGGCTCTAATCTGATAGTGGTAGTGGGGTGGTAGATGTCTAGTCTCCCTTATGGCTCTAATCTGATAGTGGTAGTGGGGTGGTAGATGTCTAGTCTCCCTTATGGCTCTAATCTGATAGTGGTAGTGGGGTGGTAGATGTCTAGTCTCCCTTATGGCTCTAATCTGATAGTGGTAGTGGGGTGGTAGATGTCTAGTCTCCCTTATGGCTCTAATCTGATAGTGGTAGTGGGGTGGTAGATGTCTAGTCTCCCTTATGGCTCTAATCTGATAGTGGTAGTTGGGTGGTAGATGTCTAGTCTCCCTTATGGCTCTAATCTGATAGTGGTAGAGATGTCTAGTCTCCCTTATGGCTCTAATCTGATAGTGGTAGTGGGGTGGTAGATGTCTAGTCTCCCTTATGGCTCTAATCTGATAGTGGTAGTGGGGTGGTAGATGTCTAGTCTCCCTTATGGCTCTAATCTGATAGTGGTAGTGGGGTGGTAGATGTCTAGTCTCCCTTATGGCTCTAATCTGATAGTGGTAGTGGGGTGGTAGATGTCTAGTCTCCCTTATGGCTCTAATCTGATAGTGGTAGTGGGGTGGTAGATGTCTAGTCTCCCTTATGGCTCTAATCTGATAGTGGTAGTGGGGTGGTAGATGTCTAGTCTCCCTTATGGCTCTAATCTGATAGTGGTAGTGGGGTGGTAGATGTCTAGTCTCCCTTATGGCTCTAATCTGATAGTGGTAGTGGGTGGTAGATGTCTAGTCTCCCTTATGGCTCTAATCTGATAGTGGTAGTGGGTGTAGATGTCTAGTCTCCCTTATGGCTCTAATCTGATAGTGGTAGTGGGGTGGTAGATGTCTAGTCTCCCTTATGGCTCTAATCTGATAGTGGTAGTGGGGTGGTAGATGTCTAGTCTCCCTTATGGCTCTAATCTGATAGTGGTAGTGGGGTGGTAGATGTCTAGTCTCCCTTTTGGCTCTAATCTGATAGTGGTAGTGGGGTGGTAGATGTCTAGTCTCCCTTATGGCTCTAATCTGATAGTGGTAGTGGGGTGGTAGATGTCTAGTCTCCCTTATGGCTCTAATCTGATAGTGGTAGTGGGGTGGTAGATGTCTAGTCTCCCTTATGGCTCTAATCTGATAGTGGTAGTGGGGTGGTAGATGTCTAGTCTCCCTTATGGCTCTAATCTGATAGTGGTAGTGGGGTGGTAGATGTCTAGTCTCCCTTATGGCTCTAATCTGATAGTGGTAGTGGGGTGGTAGATGTCTAGTCTCCCTTATGGCTCTAATCTGATAGTGGTAGTGGGGTGGTAGATGTCTAGTCTCCCTTATGGCTCTAATCTGATAGTGGTAGTGGGGTGGTAGATGTCTAGTCTCCCTTATGGCTCTAATCTGATAGTGGTAGTGGGGTGGTAGATGTCTAGTCTCCCTTATGGCTCTAATCTGATAGTGGTAGTGGGGTGGTAGATGTCTAGTCTCCCTTATGGCTCTAATCTGATAGTGGTAGTGGGGTGGTAGATGTCTAGTCTCCCTTATGGCTCTAATCTGATAGTGGTAGTGGGGTGGTAGATGTCTAGTCTCCCTTATGGCTCTAATCTGATAGTGGTAGTGGGGTGGTAGATGTCTAGTCTCCCTTATGGCTCTAATCTGATAGTGGTAGTGGGGTGGTAGATGTCTAGTCTCCCTTATGGCTCTAATCTGATAGTGGTAGTGGGTGGTAGATGTCTAGTCTCCCTTATGGCTCTAATCTGATAGTGGTAGTGGGGTGGTAGATGTCTAGTCTCCCTTATGGCTCTAATCTGATAGTGGTAGTGGGGTGGTAGATGTCTAGTCTCCCTTATGGCTCTAATCTGATAGTGGTAGTGGGGTGGTAGATGTCTAGTCTCCCTTATGGCTCTAATCTGATAGTGGTAGTGGGGTGGTAGATGTCTAGTCTCCCTTATGGCTCTAATCTGATAGTGGTAGTGGGGTGGTAGATGTCTAGTCTCCCTTATGGCTCTAATCTGATAGTGGTAGTGGGGTGGTAGATGTCTAGTCTCCCTTATGGCTCTAATCTGATAGTGGTAGTGGGGTGGTAGATGTCTAGTCTCCCTTATGGCTCTAATCTGATAGTGGTAGTGGGGTGTAGATGTCTAGTCTCCCTTATGGCTCTAATCTGATAGTGGTAGTGGGGTGGTAGATGTCTAGTCTCCCTTATGGCTCTAATCTGATAGTGGTAGTGGGGTGGTAGATGTCTAGTCTCCCTTATGGCTCTAATCTGATAGTGGTAGTGGGGTGGTAGATGTCTAGTCTCCCTTATGGCTCTAATCTGATAGTGGTAGTGGGGTGGTAGATGTCTAGTCTCCCTTATGGCTCTAATCTGATAGTGGTAGTGGGGTGGTAGATGTCTAGTCTCCCTTATGGCTCTAATCTGATAGTGGTAGTGGGGTGGTAGATGTCTAGTCTCCCTTATGGCTCTAATCTGATAGTGGTAGTGGGGTGGTAGATGTCTAGTCTCCCTTATGGCTCTAATCTGATAGTGGTAGTGGGGTGGTAGATGTCTAGTCTCCCTTATGGCTCTAATCTGATAGTGGTAGTGGGGTGGTAGATGTCTAGTCTCCCTTATGGCTCTAATCTGATAGTGGTAGTGGGGTGGTAGATGTCTAGTCTCCCTTATGGCTCTAATCTGATAGTGGTAGTGGGGTGGTAGATGTCTAGTCTCCCTTATGGCTCTAATCTGATAGTGGTAGTGGGGTGGTAGATGTCTAGTCTCCCTTATGGCTCTAATCTGATAGTGGTAGTGGGGTGGTAGATGTCTAGTCTCCCTTATGGCTCTAATCTGATAGTGGTAGTGGGGTGGTAGATGTCTAGTCTCCCTTATGGCTCTAATCTGATAGTGGTAGTGGGGTGGTAGATGTCTAGTCTCCCTTATGGCTCTAATCTGATAGTGGTAGTGGGGTGGTAGATGTCTAGTCTCCCTTATGGCTCTAATCTGATAGTGGTAGTGGGGGTAGATGTCTAGTCTCCCTTATGGCTCTAATCTGATAGTGGTAGTGGGGTGGTAGATGTCTAGTCTCCCTTATGGCTCTAATCTGATAGTGGTAGTGGGGTGGTAGATGTCTAGTCTCCCTTATGGCTCTAATCTGATAGTGGTAGTGGGGTGGTAGATGTCTAGTCTCCCTTATGGCTCTAATCTGATAGTGGTAGTGGGGTGGTAGATGTCTAGTCTCCCTTATGGCTCTAATCTGATAGTGGTAGTGGGGTGGTAGATGTCTAGTCTCCCTTATGGCTCTAATCTGATAGTGGTAGTGGGGTGGTAGATGTCTAGTCTCCCTTATGGCTCTAATCTGATAGTGGTAGTGGGGTGGTAGATGTCTAGTCTCCCTTATGGCTCTAATCTGATAGTGGTAGTGGGGTGGTAGATGTCTAGTCTCCCTTATGGCTCTAATCTGATAGTGGTAGTGGGGTGGTAGATGTCTAGTCTCCCTTATGGCTCTAATCTGATAGTGGTAGTGGGGTGGTAGATGTCTAGTCTCCTTATGGCTCTAATCTGATAGTGGTAGTGGGTGGTAGATGTCTAGTCTCCCTTATGGCTCTAATCTGATAGTGGTAGTGGGGTGGTAGATGTCTAGTCTCCCTTATGGCTCTAATCTGATAGTGGTAGTGGGTGGTAGATGTCTAGTCTCCCTTATGGCTCTAATCTGATAGTGGTAGTGGGGTGGTAGATGTCTAGTCTCCCTTATGGCTCTAATCTGATAGTGGTAGTGGGTGGTAGATGTCTAGTCTCCCTTATGGCTCTAATCTGATAGTGGTAGTGGGGTGGTAGATGTCTAGTCTCCCTTATGGCTCTAATCTGATAGTGGTAGTGGGTGGTAGATGTCTAGTCTCCCTTATGGCTCTAATCTGATAGTGGTAGTGGGTGGTAGATGTCTAGTCTCCCTTATGGCTCTAATCTGATAGTGGTAGTGGGGTGGTAGATGTCTAGTCTCCCTTATGGCTCTAATCTGATAGTGGTAGTGGGGTGGTAGATGTCTAGTCTCCCTTATGGCTCTAATCTGATAGTGGTAGTGGGGTGGTAGATGTCTAGTCTCCCTTATGGCTCTAATCTGATAGTGGTAGTGGGGTGGTAGATGTCTAGTCTCCCTTATGGCTCTAATCTGATAGTGGTAGTGGGGTGGTAGATGTCTAGTCTCCCTTATGGCTCTAATCTGATAGTGGTAGTGGGGTGGTAGATGTCTAGTCTCCCTTATGGCTCTAATCTGATAGTGGTAGTGGGGTGGTAGATGTCTAGTCTCCCTTATGGCTCTAATCTGATAGTGGTAGTGGGGTGGTAGATGTCTAGTCTCCCTTATGGCTCTAATCTGATAGTGGTAGTGGGGTGGTAGATGTCTAGTCTCCCTTATGGCTCTAATCTGATAGTGGTAGTGGGGTGGTAGATGTCTAGTCTCCCTTATGGCTCTAATCTGATAGTGGTAGTGGGGTGGTAGATGTCTAGTCTCCCTTATGGCTCTAATCTGATAGTGGTAGTGGGGTGGTAGATGTCTAGTCTCCCTTATGGCTCTAATCTGATAGTGGGGGTGGTAGATGTCTAGTCTCCCTTATGGCTCTAATCTGATAGTGGTAGTGGGGTGGTAGATGTCTAGTCTCCCTTATGGCTCTAATCTGATAGTGGTAGTGGGGTGGTAGATGTCTAGTCTCCCTTATGGCTCTAATCTGATAGTGGTAGTGGGGTGGTAGATGTCTAGTCTCCCTTATGGCTCTAATCTGATAGTGGTAGTGGGGTGGTAGATGTCTAGTCTCCCTTATGGCTCTAATCTGATAGTGGTAGTGGGGTGGTAGATGTCTAGTCTCCCTTATGGCTCTAATCTGATAGTGGTAGTGGGGTGGTAGATGTCTAGTCTCCCTTATGGCTCTAATCTGATAGTGGTAGTGGGGTGGTAGATGTCTAGTCTCCCTTATGGCTCTAATCTGATAGTGGTAGTGGGGTGGTAGATGTCTAGTCTCCCTTATGGCTCTAATCTGATAGTGGTAGTGGGTGGTAGATGTCTTGTCTCCCTTATGGCTCTAATCTGATAGTGGTAGTGGGGTGGTAGATGTCTAGTCTCCCTTATGGCTCTAATCTGATAGTGGTAGTGGGGTGGTAGATGTCTAGTCTCCCTTATGGCTCTAATCTGATAGTGGTAGTGGGGTGGTAGATGTCTAGTCTCCCTTATGGCTCTAATCTGATAGTGGTAGTGGGGTGGTAGATGTCTAGTCTCCCTTATGGCTCTAATCTGATAGTGGGCTGGGTTGATGTCTAGTCTCCCTTATGGCTCTAATCTGATAGTGGTAGATGTCTAGTCTCCCTTATGGCTCTAATCTGATAGTGGTAGTGGGGTGGTAGATGTCTAGTCTCCCTTATGGCTCTAATCTGATAGTGGTAGTGGGGTGGTAGATGTCTAGTCTCCCTTATGGCTCTAATCTGATAGTGGTAGTGGGGTGGTAGATGTCTAGTCTCCCTTATGGCTCTAATCTGATAGTGGTAGTGGGTGGTAGATGTCTAGTCTCCCTTATGGCTCTAATCTGATAGTGGTAGTGGTGGTAGATGTCTAGTCTCCCTTATGGCTCTAATCTGATAGTGGTAGTGGGGTGGTCTAGTCTCCCTTATGGCTCTAATCTGATAGTGGTAGTGGGGTGGTAGATGTCTAGTCTCCCTTATGGCTCTAATCTGATAGTGGTAGTGGGGTGGTAGATGTCTAGTCTCCCTTATGGCTCTAATCTGATAGTGGTAGTGGGGTGGTAGATGTCTAGTCTCCCTATGGCTCTAATCTGATAGTGGTAGTGGGGTGGTAGATGTCTAGTCTCCTTATGGCTCTAATCTGATAGTGGTAGTGGGGTGGTAGATGTCTAGTCTCCTTATGGCTCTAATCTGATAGTGGTATGGATGTCTAGTCTCCCTTATGGCTCTAATCTGATAGTGGTAGTGGGGTGGTAGATGTCTAGTCTCCCTTATGGCTCTAATCTGATAGTGGTAGTGGGGTGGTAGATGTCTAGTCTCCCTTATGGCTCTAATCTGATAGTGGTAGTGGGTGGTAGATGTCTAGTCTCCCTTATGGCTCTAATCTGATAGTGGTAGTGGGGTGGTAGATGTCTAGTCTCCCTTATGGCTCTAATCTGATAGTGGTAGTGGGGTGGTAGATGTCTAGTCTCCCTTATGGCTCTAATCTGATAGTGGGGTGGTAGATGTCTAGTCTCCCTTATGGCTCTAATCTGATAGTGGTAGTGGGGTGGTAGATGTCTAGTCTCCCTTATGGCTCTAATCTGATAGTGGTAGTGGGGTGGTAGATGTCTAGTCTCCCTTATGGCTCTAATCTGATAGTGGTAGTGGGGTGGTAGATGTCTAGTCTCCCTTATGGCTCTAATCTGATAGTGGTAGTGGGGTGGTAGATGTCTAGTCTCCCTTATGGCTCTAATCTGATAGTGGTAGTGGGGTGGTAGATGTCTAGTCTCCCTTATGGCTCTAATCTGATAGTGGTAGTGGGGTGGTAGATGTCTAGTCTCCCTTATGGCTCTAATCTGATAGTGGTAGTGGGGTGGTAGATGTCTAGTCTCCCTTATGGCTCTAATCTGATAGTGGTAGTGGGGTGGTAGATGTCTAGTCTCCCTTATGGCTCTAATCTGATAGTGGGGTGGTAGATGTCTAGTCTCCCTTATGGCTCTAATCTGATAGTGGTAGTGGGGTGGTAGATGTCTAGTCTCCCTTATGGCTCTAATCTGATAGTGGTAGTGGGGTGGTAGATGTCTAGTCTCCTTTATGGCTCTAATCTGATAGTGGTAGTGGGGTGGTAGATGTCTAGTCTCCCTTATGGCTCTAATCTGATAGTGGTAGTGGGTGGTAGATGTCTAGTCTCCCTTATGGCTCTAATCTGATAGTGGTAGTGGGGTGGTAGATGTCTAGTCTCCCTTATGGCTCTAATCTGATAGTGGTAGTGGGGTGGTAGATGTCTAGTCTCCCTTATGGCTCTAATCTGATAGTGGTAGTGGGTGGTAGATGTCTAGTCCCCTTATGGCTCTAATCTGATAGTGGTAGTGGGTGGTAGATGTCTAGTCTCCCTTATGGCTCTAATCTGATAGTGGTAGATGTCTAGTCTCCCTTATGGCTCTAATCTGATAGTGGTAGTGGGGTGGTAGATGTCTAGTCTCCCTTATGGCTCTAATCTGATAGTGGTAGTGGGGTGGTAGATGTCTAGTCTCCCTTATGGCTCTAATCTGATAGTGGGGTGGTAGATGTCTAGTCTCCCTTATGGCTCTAATCTGATAGTGGTAGTGGGGTGGTAGATGTCTAGTCTCCCTTATGGCTCTAATCTGATAGTGGTAGTGGGGTGGTAGATGTCTAGTCTCCCTTATGGCTCTAATCTGATAGTGGTAGTGGGGTGGTAGATGTCTAGTCTCCCTTATGGCTCTAATCTGATGGGTGGTAGATGTCTTGTCTCCCTTATGGCTCTAATCTGATAGTGGTAGTGGGGTGGTAGATGTCTAGTCTCCCTTATGGCTCTAATCTGATAGTGGTAGTGGGGTGGTAGATGTCTAGTCTCCCTTATGGCTCTAATCTGATAGTGGTAGTGGGGTGGTAGATGTCTAGTCTCCCTTATGGCTCTAATCTGATAGTGGTAGTGGGGTGGTAGATGTCTAGTCTCCCTTATGGCTCTAATCTGATAGTGGGGGTGGTAGATGTCTAGTCTCCCTTATGGCTCTAATCTGATAGTGGTAGTGGGGTGGTAGATGTCTCTCCCTTATGGCTCTAATCTGATAGTGGTAGTGGGGTGGTAGATGTCTAGTCTCCCTTATGGCTCTAATCTGATAGTGGTAGTGGGTGGTAGATGTCTAGTCTCCCTTATGGCTCTAATCTGATAGTGGTAGTGGGGTGGTAGATGTCTAGTCTCCCTTATGGCTCTAATCTGATAGTGGTAGTGGGGTGGTAGATGTCTAGTCTCCCTTATGGCTCTAATCTGATAGTGGTAGTGGGGTGGTAGATGTCTAGTCTCCCTTATGGCTCTAATCTGATAGTGGTAGTGGGGTGGTAGATGTCTAGTCTCCCTTATGGCTCTAATCTGATAGTAGTGGGGTGGTAGATGTCTAGTCTCCCTTATGGCTCTAATCTGATAGTGGTAGTGGGGTGGTAGATGTCTAGTCTCCCTTATGGCTCTAATCTGATAGTGGTAGTGGGGTGGTAGATGTCTAGTCTCCCTTATGGCTAAATCTGATAGTGGGGTTGGTAGATGTCTAGTCTCCTTATGGCTCTAATCTGATAGTGGTAGTGGGGTGGTAGATGTCTAGTCTCCCTTATGGCTCTAATCTGATAGTGGTAGTGGGGTGGTAGATGTCTAGTCTCCTTTATGCTCTAATCTGATAGTGGTAGTGGGGTGGTAGATGTCTAGTCTCCCTTATGGCTCTAATCTGATAGTGGTAGTGGGGTGGTAGATGTCTAGTCTCCCTTATGGCTCTAATCTGATAGTGGTAGTGGGGTGGTAGATGTCTAGTCTCCCTTATGGCTCTAATCTGATAGTGGTAGTGGGGTGGTAGATGTCTAGTCTCCCTTATGGCTCTAATCTGATAGTGGTAGTGGGGTGGTAGATGTCTAGTCTCCCTTATGGCTCTAATCTGATAGTGGTAGTGGGGTGTAGATGTCTAGTCTCCCTTATGGCTCTAATCTGATAGTGGTAGTGGGGTGGTAGATGTCTAGTCTCCCTTATGGCTCTAATCTGATAGTGGTAGTGGGTGGTAGATGTCTAGTCTCCCTTATGGCTCTAATCTGTAGTGGGGTGGTAGATGTCTAGTCTCCCTTATGGCTCTAATCTGATAGTGGTAGTGGGGTGGTAGATGTCTAGTCTCCCTTATGGCTCTAATCTGATAGTGGTAGTGGGGTGGTAGATGTCTAGTCTCCCTTATGGCTCTAATCTGATAGTGGTAGTGGGGTGGTAGATGTCTAGTCTCCCTTATGGCTCTAATCTGATAGTGGTAGTGGGGTGGTAGATGTCTAGTCTCCCTTATGGCTCTAATCTGATAGTGGTAGTGGGGTGGTAGATGTCTAGTCTCCCTTATGGCTCTAATCTGATAGTGGTAGGGGGTGGTAGATGTCTAGTCTCCCTTATGGCTCTAATCTGATAGTGGTGTGGGGTAGATGTCTAGTCTCCCTTATGGCTCTAATCTGATAGTGGTAGTGGGGTGGTAGATGTCTTGTCTCCCTTATGGCTCTAATCTGATAGTGGGGTGGTTATGTCTAGTCTCCCTTATGGCTCTAATCTGATAGTGGTAGTGGGGTGGTAGATGTCTAGTCTCCCTTATGGCTCTAATCTGATAGTGGTAGTGGGGTGGTCTATGTCTGTCTCCCTTATGGCTCTAATCTGATAGTGGTAGTGGGGTGGTAGATGTCTAGTCTCCCTTATGGCTCTAATCTGATAGTGGTAGTGGGGTGGTAGATGTCTAGTCTCCCTTATGGCTCTAATCTGATAGTGGTAGTGGGTGGTAGATGTCTAGTCTCCCTTATGGCTCTAATCTGATAGTGGTAGTGGGGTGGTAGATGTCTAGTCTCCCTTATGGCTCTAATCTGATAGTGGGGTGGTAGATGTCTAGTCTCCCTTATGGCTCTAATCTGATAGTGGTAGTGGGTGGTAGATGTCTAGTCTCCCTTATGGCTCTAATCTGATAGTGGTAGTGGGGTGGTAGATGTCTAGTCTCCCTTATGGCTCTAATCTGATAGTGGTAGTGGGGTGGTAGATGTCTAGTCTCCCTTATGGCTCTAATCTGATAGTGGTAGTGGGGTGGTAGATGTCTAGTCTCCCTTATGGCTCTAATCTGATAGTGGTAGTGGGGTGGTAGATGTCTAGTCTCCCTTATGGCTCTAATCTGATAGTGGTAGTGGGGTGGTAGATGTCTAGTCTCCCTTATGGCTCTAATCTGATAGTGGTAGTGGGGTGGTAGATGTCTAGTCTCCCTTATGGCTCTAATCTGATAGTGGTAGTGGGGTGGTAGATGTCTAGTCTCCCTTATGGCTCTAATCTGATAGTGGTAGTGGGTGTAGATGTCTAGTCTCCCTTATGGCTCTAATCTGATAGTGGTAGTGGGGTGGTAGATGTCTAGTCTCCCTTGGCTCTAATCTGATAGTGGTAGTGGGGTGGTAGATGTCTAGTCTCCCTTATGGCTCTAATCTGATAGTGGTAGTGGGGTGGTAGATGTCTAGTCTCCCTTATGGCTCTAATCTGATAGTGGTAGTGGGGTGGTAGATGTCTAGTCTCCCTTATGGCTCTAATCTGATAGTGGTAGTGGGGTGGTAGATGTCTAGTCTCCCTTATGGCTCTAATCTGATAGTGGTAGTGGGGTGGTAGATGTCTAGTCTCCCTTATGGCTCTAATCTGATAGTGGTAGTGGGGGGTGTAGATGTCTAGTCTCCCTTATGGCTCTAATCTGATAGTGGTAGTGGGGTGGTAGATGTCTAGTCTCCCTTATGGCTCTAATCTGATAGTGGGGTGGTAGATGTCTAGTCTCCCTTATGGCTCTAATCTGATAGTGGTAGTGGGGTGGTAGATGTCTAGTCTCCCTTATGGCTCTAATCTGATAGTGGTAGTGGGGTGGTAGATGTCTAGTCTCCCTTATGGCTCTAATCTGATAGTGGTAGTGGGGTGGTAGATGTCTAGTCTCCCTTATGGCTCTAATCTGATAGTGGGTGGGTGGTGTCTAGTCTCCCTTATGGCTCTAATCTGATAGTGGTAGTGGGTGTAGTCTCTAGTCTCCCTTATGGCTCTAATCTGATAGTGGTAGTGGGGTGGTAGATGTCTAGTCTCCCTTATGGCTCTAATCTGATAGTGGTAGTGGGGTGGTAGATGTCTAGTCTCCCTTATGGCTCTAATCTGATAGTGGTAGTGGGGTGAATGTCTAGTCTCCCTTATGGCTCTAATCTGATAGTGGTAGTGGGGTGGTAGATGTCTAGTCTCCCTTATGGCTCTAATCTGATAGTGGTAGTGGGTGGATGTCTAGTCTCCCTTATGGCTCTAATCTGATAGTGGTAGTGGGGTGGTAGATGTCTAGTCTCCCTTATGGCTCTAATCTGATAGTGGTAGTGGGGTGGTAGATGTCTAGTCTCCCTTATGGCTCTAATCTGATAGTGGTAGTGGGGTGGTAGATGTCTAGTCTCCCTTATGGCTCTAATCTGATAGTGGTAGTGGGGTGGTAGATGTCTAGTCTCCCTTATGGCTCTAATCTGATAGTGGTAGTGGGGTGGTAGATGTCTAGTCTCCCTTATGGCTCTAATCTGATAGTGGTAGTGGGGTGGTAGATGTCTAGTCTCCCTTATGGCTCTAATCTGATAGTGGTAGTGGGGTGGTAGATGTCTAGTCTCCCTTATGGCTCTAATCTGATAGTGGTAGTGGGGTGGTAGATGTCTAGTCTCCCTTATGGCTCTAATCTGATAGTGGGTGGTAGATGTCTAGTCTCCCTTATGGCTCTAATCTGATAGTGGGGTGGTTAGATGTCTAGTCTCCCTTATGGCTCTAATCTGATAGTGGTAGTGGGGTGGTAGATGTCTAGTCTCCCTTATGGCTCTAATCTGATAGTGGTAGTGGGGTGGTAGATGTCTAGTCTCCCTTATGGCTCTAATCTGATAGTGGTAGTGGGGTGGTAGATGTCTAGTCTCTCCTTATGGCTCTAATCTGATAGTGGTAGTGGGGTGGTAGATGTCTAGTCTCCCTTATGGCTCTAATCTGATAGTGGTAGTGGGGTGGTAGATGTCTAGTCTCCCTTATGGCTCTAATCTGATAGTGGTAGTGGGGTGGTAGATGTCTAGTCTCCCTTATGGCTCTAATCTGATAGTGGTAGTGGGGTGGTAGATGTCTAGTCTCCCTTATGGCTCTAATCTGATAGTGGTAGTGGGGTGGTAGATGTCTAGTCTCCCTTATGGCTCTAATCTAGTGGTAGTGGGGTGGTAGATGTCTAGTCTCCCTTATGGCTCTAATCTGATAGTGGTAGTGGGGTGGTAGATGTCTAGTCTCCCTTTTGGCTCTAATCTGATAGTGGAAGTGGGGTGGTAGATGTCTAGTCTCCCTTATGGCTCTAATCTGATAGTGGTAGTGGGGTGGTAGATGTCTAGTCTCCCTTATGGCTCTAATCTGATAGTGGTAGTGGGGTGGTAGATGTCTAGTATCCCTTATGGCTCTAATCTGATAGTGGTAGTGGGGTGGTAGATGTCTAGTCTCCCTTATGGCTCTAATCTGATAGTGGTAGTGGGGTGGTAGATGTCTAGTCTCCCTTATGGCTCTAATCTGATAGTGGTAGTGGGGTGGTAGATGTCTAGTCTCCCTTATGGCTCTAATCTGATAGTGGTAGTGGGTGGTAGATGTCTAGTCTCCCTTATGGCTCTAATCTGATAGTGGTAGTGGGGTGGTAGATGTCTAGTCTCCCTTATGGCTCTAATCTGATAGTGGTAGTGGGGTGTTAGATGTCTAGTCTCCCTTATGGCTCTAATCTGATAGTGGTAGTGGGGTGTAGATGTCTAGTCTCCCTTATGGCTCTAATCTGATAGTGGTAGTGGGGTGGTAGATGTCTAGTCTCCCTTATGGCTCTAATCTGATAGTGGTAGTGGGGTGGTAGATGTCTAGTCTCCCTTATGGCTCTAATCTGATAGTGGTAGTGGGGTGGTAGATGTCTAGTCTCCCTTATGGCTCTAATCTGATAGTGGTAGTGGGGTGGTAGATGTCTAGTCTCCCTTATGGCTCTAATCTGATAGTGGTAGTGGGTGGTAGATGTCTAGTCTCCCTTATGGCTCTAATCTGATAGTGGTAGTGGGGTGGTAGATGTCTAGTCTCCCTTATGGCTCTAATCTGATAGTGGTAGATGTCTAGGCTCCCTTATGGCTCTAATCTGATAGTGGTAGTGGGGTGGTAGATGTCTTGTCTCCCTTATGGCTCTAATCTGATAGTGGTAGTGGGGTGGTAGATGTCTAGTCTCCCTTATGGCTCTAATCTGATAGTGGTAGTGGGGTGGTAGATGTCTAGTCTCCCTTATGGCTCTAATCTGATAGTGGTAGTGGGGTGGTAGATGTCTAGTCTCCCTTATGGCTCTAATCTGATAGTGGTAGTGGGGTGGTAGATGTCTAGTCTCCCTTATGGCTCTAATCTGATAGTGGGTGGGGTGGTAGATGTCTAGTCTCCCTTATGGCTCTAATCTGATAGTGGTAGTGGGGTGGTAGATGTCTAGTCTCCCTTATGGCTCTAATCTGATAGTGGTAGTGGGTGGTAGATGTCTAGTCTCCCTTATGGCTCTAATCTGATAGTGGGTGGTAGATGTCTAGTCTCCCTTATGGCTCTAATCTGATATTGGTAGTGGGGTGGTAGATGTCTAGTCTCCCTTATGGCTCTAATCTGATAGTGGTAGTGGGGTGGTAGATGTCTAGTCTCCCTTATGGCTCTAATCTGATAGTGGTAGTGGGGTGGTAGATGTCTAGTCTCCCTTATGGCTCTAATCTGATAGTGGGGTGGTAGATGTCTAGTCTCCCTTATGGCTCTAATCTGATAGTGGTAGTGGGGTGGTAGATGTCTAGTCTCCCTTATGGCTCTAATCTGATAGTGGTAGTGGGGTGGTAGATGTCTAGTCCCCTTATGGCTCTAATCTGATAGTGGTAGTGGGGTGGTAGATGTCTAGTCTCCCTTATGGCTCTAATCTGATAGTGGTAGTGGGGTGGTAGATGTCTAGTCTCCCTTATGGCTCTAATCTGATTGGTAGTGGGGTGGTAGATGTCTAGTCTCCCTTATGGCTCTAATCTGATAATGGGCTTGTAGATGTCTAGTCTCCCTTATGGCTCTAATCTGATAGTGGTAGTGGGGTGGTAGATGTCTAGTCTCCCTTATGGCTCTAATCTGATAGTGGTAGTGGGGTGGTAGATGTCTAGTCTCCCTTATGGCTCTAATCTGATAGTGGTAGTGGGGTGGTAGATGTCTAGTCTCCCTTATGGCTCTAATCTGATAGTGGTAGTGGGGTGGTAGATGTCTAGTCTCCCTTATGGCTCTAATCTGATAGTGGTGGTAGTGGGTTGTAGATGTCTAGACTCCCTTATGGCTCTAATCTGATAGTGGTAGTGGGGTGGTAGATGTCTAGTCTCCCTTATGGCTCTAATCTGATAGTGGTAGTGGGGTGGTAGATGTCTAGTCTCCCTTATGGCTCTAATCTGATAGTGGTAGTGGGTGGTAGATGTCTAGTCTCCCTTATGGCTCTAATCTGTAGTGGGGTGGTAGATGTCTAGTCTCCCTTATGGCTCTAATCTGATAGTGGGTTGTAGATGTCTAGTCTCCCTTATGGCTCTAATCTGATAGTGGTAGTGGGGTGGTAGATGTCTAGTCTCCCTTATGGCTCTAATCTGATAGTGGAATGGGGTGGTAGATGTCTAGTCTCCCTTATGGCTCTAATCTGATAGTGGTAGTGGGGTGGTAGATGTCTAGTCTCCCTTATGGCTCTAATCTGATAGTGGTAGTGGGGTGGTAGATGTCTAGTATCCCTTATGGCTCTAATCTGATAGTGGTAGTGGGGTGGTAGATGTCTAGTCTCCCTTATGGCTCTAATCTGATAGTGGTAGTGGGGTGGTAGATGTCTAGTCTCCCTTATGGCTCTAATCTGATAGTGGTAGTGGGGTGGTAGATGTCTAGTCTCCCTTATGGCTCTAATCTGATAGTGGTAGTGGGGTGGTAGATGTCTAGTCTCCCTTATGGCTCTAATCTGATAGTGGTAGTGGGGTGGTAGATGTCTAGTCTCCCTTATGGCTCTAATCTGATAGTGGTAGTGGGTGGTAGATGTCTAGTCTCCCTTATGGCTCTAATCTGATAGTGGTAGTGGGGTGGTAGATGTCTAGTCTCCCTTATGGCTCTAATCTGATAGTGGTAGTGGGTGGTAGATGTCTAGTCTCCCTTATGGCTCTAATCTGATAGTGGTAGTGGGGTGGTAGATGTCTTGTCTCCCTTATGGCTCTAATCTGATAGTGGTAGTGGGGTGGTAGATGTCTAGTCTCCCTTATGGCTCTAATCTGATAGTGGTAGTGGGGTGGTAGATGTCTAGTCTCCCTTATGGCTCTAATCTGATAGGTGTGGGGTGGTAGATGTCTAGTCTCCCTTATGGCTCTAATCTGATAGTGGTAGATGTCTAGACTCCCTTATGGCTCTAATCTGATAGTGGTAGTGGGTGGTAGATGTCTAGTCTCCCTTATGGCTCTAATCTGATATGGTAGTGGGGTGGTAGATGTCTAGTCTCCTTTATGGCTCTAATCTGATAGTGGTAGTGGGGTGGTAGATGTCTAGTCTCCCTTATGGCTCTAATCTGATAGTGGTAGTGGGGTGGTAGATGTCTAGTCTCCCTTATGGCTCTAATCTGATAGTGGTAGTGGGGTGGTAGATGTCTAGTCTCCCTTATGGCTCTAATCTGATAGTGGTAGTGGGGTGGTAGATGTCTAGTCTCCCTTATGGCTCTAATCTGATATTGGTAGTGGGGTGGTAGATGTCTAGTCTCGCTTATGGCTCTAATCTGATAATGGGCTTGTAGATGTCTAGTCTCCCTTATGGCTCTAATCTGATAGTGGTAGTGGGGTGGTAGATGTCTAGTCTCCCTTATGGCTCTAATCTGATAGTGGTAGTGGGGTGGTAGATGTCTTTAGTCCCTTATGGCTCTAATCTGATAGTGGTAGTGGGTGGTAGAGTCTAGTCTCCCTTTTGAATCTAATCTGATAGTGGTAGTGGGGTGGTAGATGTCTAGTATCCCTTATGGATCTAAAATGATAGTGGTAGTGGGGTGGTAGATGTCTAGACTCCCTTATGGCTCTAATCTGATAGTGGTAGTGGGGTGGTAGATGTCTAGACTCCCTTATGGCTCTAATCTGATAGTGGTAGTGGGGTGGTAGATGTCTTGTCTCCCTTATGGCTCTAATCTGATAGTGGTAGTGGGGTGGTAGATGTCTAGTCTCCCTTATGGCTCTAATCTGATAGTGGTAGTGGGATGGTAGATGTCTAGTCTCCCTTATGGCTCTAATCTGATAGTGGTAGTGGGGTGGTAGATGTCTAGTCTCCCTTATGGCTCTAATCTGATAGTGGTAGTGGGGTGGTAGATGTCTAGTCTCCCTTATGGCTCTAATCTGATAGTGGTAGTCCGGTGGTAGACGTCTAGTCTCCCTTATGGCTCTAATCTGATAGTGGTAGTGGGGTGGTAGATGTCTTGTCTCCCTTATGGCTCTAATCTGATAGTGGTAGTGGGGTGGTAGATGTCTAGTCTCCCTTATGGCTCTAATCTGATATTGGTAGTGGGGTGGTAGATGTCTAGTCTCCCTTATGGCTCTAATCTGATAGTGGGTGGGTGATGTCTAGTCTCCCTTATGGCTCTAATCTGATAGTGGTAGATGTCTAGACTCCCTTATGGCTCTAATCTGATAGTGGTAGTGGGGTGGTAGATGTCTAGTCTCCCTTATGGCTCTAATCTGATATGGTAGTGGGGTGGTAGATGTCTAGTCTCCCTTATGGCTCTAATCTGATAGTGGTAGTGGGGTGGTAGATGTCTAGTCTCCCTTATGGCTCTAATCTGATAGTGGTAGTGGGGTGGTAGATGTCTAGTCTCCCTTATGGCTCTAATCTGATAGTGGTAGTGGGTGGTAGATGTCTAGTCTCCCTTATTGCTCTAATCTGATAGTGGTAGTGGGGTGGTAGATGTCTAGACTCCCTTATGGCTCTAATCTGATAGTGGGTTGGATGATGTCTAGTCTCCCTTATGGCTCTAATCTGATAGTGGTAGTGGGGTGGTAGATGTCTTGTCTCCTTATGGCTCTAGTCTGATAGTGGTAGTGGGGTGGTAGATGTCTAGTCTCCCTTATGGCTCTAATCGTATAGTGGTAGTGGGTGGTAGATGTCTTGTCTCCCTTATGGCTCTAATCTGAGAGTGGTATTGTGGTGTTAGATGTCTAGTCTCCCTTATGGCTCTAATCTGATAGTGGGGTTGGTAGATGTCTAGTCTCCCTTATGGCTCTAATCTGATAGTGGTAGTGGGGTTGGTAGATGTCTAGTCTCCCTTATTGCTCTAATCTGATTTGGGGTGGTAGATGTCTAGTCTCCCTTATGGCTCTAATCTGATAGTGGGGGGGTGGATAGATGTCTAGTCTCCCTTATGGCTCTAATCTGATAGTGGTAGTGGGGTGTAGATGTCTTGTCTCCGTTATGGCTCTAGTCTGATAGTGGTAGTGGGGTGGTAGATGTCTAGTCTCCCTTATGGCTCTAATCTGATAGTGGTAGTGGGTGGTAGATGTCTAGTCTCCCTTATGGCTCTAATCTGATAGTGGTAGTGGGGTGGTAGATGTCTAGTCTCCCTTATGGCTCTAATCTGATAATGGGCTTGTAGATGTCTAGTCTCCCTTATGGCTCTAATCTGATAGTGGTAGTTGGGTGGTAGATGTCTAGTCTCCCTTTTTGCTCTAATCTGATAGTGGAAGTGGGGTGGTAGATGTCTTTAGCCCCTTATGGCTCTAATCTGATAGTGGTAGTGGGGTGGTAGAAGTCTAGTCTCCCTTTTGAATCTAATCTGATAGTGGTAGTGGGGTGGTAGATGTCTAGTATCCCTTATGGATCTAAAATGATGGTGGTAGTGGGGTGGTACATGTCTAGACTCCCTTATGACTCTAATCTGATAGTGGTAGTGGGGTGGTAGATGTCTAGACTCCCTTATGGCTCTAATCTGATAGTGGTAGTGGGGTGGTAGATGTCTTGTCTCCCTTATGGCTCTAATCTGATAGTGGTAGTGGGGTGGTAGATGTCTAGTCTCCCTTATGGCTCTAATCTGATAGTGGTAGTGGGGTGGTAGATGTCTAGTCTCCCTTATGGCTCTAATCTGAGAGTGGTAGTGGGTGGTAGATGTCTAGTATCCCTTATGGCTCTAATCTGATAGTGGTAGTGGGGTGGTAGATGTCTAGTCTCCCTTATGGCTCTAATCTGATATGGTAGTGGGTGGTAGATGTCTAGTCTCCCTTATGGCTCTAATCTGATAGTGGGTTGGTAGATGTCTAGTCTCCCTTATGGCTCTAATCTGATAGTGGTAGTGGGTGGTAGATGTCTAGTCTCCCTTATGGCTCTAATCTGATTTTGGGGTGGTAGATGTCTAGTCTCCCTTATGGCTCTAATCTGATAGTGGGGTGGTAGATGTCTAGTCTCCCTTATGGCTCTAATCTGATAGTGGTAGTGGGGTGGTAGATGTCTTGTCTCCCTTATGGCTCTAATCTGATAGTGGTAGTGGGGTGGTAGATGTCTAGTCTCCCTTATGGCTCTAATCTGATAGTGGTAGTGGGGTGGTAGATGTCTAGTCTCCCTTATGGCTCTAATCTGATATTGGTAGTGGGGAGGTAGATGTCTAGTCTCGCTTATGGCTCTAATCTGATAATGGGCTTGTAGATGTCTAGTCTCCCTTATGGCTCTAATCTGATAGTGGTAGTGGGGTGGTAGATGTCTAGTCTCCCTTTTTGCTCTAATCTGATAGTGGAAGTGGGGTGGTAGATGTCTAGTCCCTTATGGCTCTAATCTGATAGTGGTAGTGGGGTGGTAGAAGTCTAGTCTCCCTTTTGAATCTAATCTGATAGTGGTAGTGGGGTGGTAGATGTCTAGTCTCCCTTATGGCTCTAAATGATAGTGGTAGTGGGGTGGTAGATGTCTAGTCTCCCTTATGGCTCTAATCTGATAGTGGTAGTGGGGTGGTAGATGTCTAGACTCCCTTATGGCTCTAATCTGATAGTGGTAGTGGGGTGGTAGATGTCTTGTCTCCCTTATGGCTCTAATCTGATAGTGGTAGTGGGTGGTAGATGTCTAGTCTCCCTTATGGCTCTAATCTGATAGTGGTAGTGGGATGGTAGATGTCTTCTCTCCCTTATGGCTCTAATCTGATAGTGGTAGGTGTGGTTAGATGTCTAGTCTCCCTTATGGCTCTAATCTGATAGTGGTAGTGGGGTGGTAGATGTCTAGACTCCCTTATGGCTCTAATCTGATAGTGGTAGTGGGGTGGTAGATGTCTAGACTCCCTTATGGCTCTAATCTGATAGTGGTAGTGGGGTGGTAGATGTCTAGTCTCCCTTATGGCTCTAATCTGATAGTGGTAGTGGGGTGGTAGATGTCTAGTCTCCCTTATGGCTCTAATCTGATAGTGGTAGTGGGTGGTAGATGTCTAGTCTCCCTTATGGCTCTAATCTGATAGTGGGGTGGTAGATGTCTAGTCTCCCTTATGGCTCTAATCTGATAGTGGTAGATGTCTAGACTCCCTTATGGCTCTAATCTGATAGTGGTAGTGGGGTGGTAGATGTCTAGTCTCCCTTATGGCTCTAATCTGATATGGTAGTGGGGTGGTAGATGTCTAGTCTCCTTTATGGCTCTAATCTGATAGTGGTAGTGGGGTGGTAGATGTCTAGTCTCCCTTATGGCTCTAATCTGATAGTGGTAGTGGGGTGGTAGATGTCTAGTCTCCCTTATGGCTCTAATCTGATAGTGGTAGTGGGGTGGTAGATGTCTCTCCTTATGGCTCTAATCTGATAGTGGTAGTGGGGTGGTAGATGTCTAGACTCCCTTATGGCTCTAATCTGATAGTGGTAGTGGGGTGGTATGTCTAGTCTCCCTTATGGCTCTAATCTATAGTGGTAGGGGTGGTAGATGTCTAGTCTCCCTTATGGCTCTAATCTGATAGTGGTAGTGGGGTGGTAGATGTCTAGTCTCCCTTATGGCTCTAATCTGATAGTGGTTGTAGATGTCTAGTCTCCCTTATGGCTCTAATCTGATAGTGGTAGTGGGTGGTAGATGTCTAGTCTCCCTTATTGCTCTAATCTGATAGTGGTAGTGGGTGGTAGATGTCTTTAGTCCCTTATGGCTCTAATCTGATAGTGGTAGTGGGGTGGTAGATGTCTAGTCTCCCTTTGGCTCTAATCTGATAGTGGTAGTGGGGTGGTAGATGTCTAGTATCCCTTATGGCTCTAATCTGATGGTGGTAGTGGGTGTAGTATGTCTAGACTCCCTTATGGCTCTAATCTGATAGTGGTAGTGGGGTGGTAGATGTCTAGACTCCCTTATGGCTCTAATCTGATAGTGGTAGTGGGGTGGTAGATGTCTTGTCTCCCTTATGGCTCTAATCTGATAGTGGTAGTGGGTGGTAGATGTCTAGTCTCCCTTATGGCTCTAATCTGATAGTGGTAGTGGGATGGTAGATGTCTTCTCTCCCTTATGGCTCTAATCTGAGAGTGGTATTGTGGCGTTAGATGTCTAGTATCCCTTATGGATCTAAAATGATAGTGGCAGTGGGGTGGTAGATGTCTAGACTCCCTTATGACTCTAATCTGATAGTGGTAGCTGGGTGGTAGATGTCTAGACTCCCTTATGGCTCTAATCTGATAGTGGTAGTGGGGTGGTAGATGTCTAGTCTCCCTTATGGCTCTAATCTAATAGTGGTAGTGGGGTGGTAGATGTCTAGTCTCCCTTATGGCTCTAATCTGATAGTGGTAGTGGGGTGGTAGATGTCTAGTCTCCCTTATGGCTCTATTCTGATACTGGGCTGGTTGATGTCTAGTCTCCCTTATGGCTCTAATCTGATAGTGGTAGATGTCTAGACTCCCTTATGGCTCTAATCTGATGGTGGTAGTGGGGTGGTAGATGTCTAGTCTCCCTTATGGCTCTAATCTGATATGGTAGGGGGGTGGTAGATGTCTAGTCTCCCTTATGGCTCTAATCTGATAGTGGTAGTGGGGTGGTAGATGTCTAGTCTCCCTTATGGCTCTAATCTGATAGTGGTTTGGATGAGTTCTAGTCTCCCTTATGGCCCTAATCTGATAGTGGTAGTGGGGTGGTAGATGTCTAGTGTCCTTATGGCTCTAATCTGATAGTGGTAGTGGGGTGGTAGATGTCTAGACTCCCTTATGGCTCTAATCTGATAGTGGTAGTGGGTGGTAGATGTCTAGTCTCCTTATGGCTCTAATCTGATATTGGTAGTGGGGTGGTAGATGTCTAGTCTCCCTTATGGCTCTAATCTGATAGTGGTAGTTGGGTGGTAGATGTCTAGTCTCCCTTATGGCTCTAATCTGATAGTGGTAGTGGTTGGTAGATGTCTAGTCTCCCTTATGGCTCTAATCTGATTTTGGGGTGGTAGATGTCTAGGTCCCTTATGGCTCTAATCTGATAGTGGGTGGTTGATGTCTAGTCTCCTCCCTTATGGCTCTAATCTGATAGTGGTAGTGGGGTGGTAGATGTCTTGTCTCCCTTATGGCTCTAATCTGATAGTGGTAGTGGGGTGGTAGATGTCTAGACTCCCTTATGGCTCTAATCTGATAGTGGTAGTGGGTGGTAGATGTCTAGTCTCCCCCTTATGGCTCTAATCTGATATTGGTAGTGGGGTGGTAGATGTCTAGTCTCCCTTATGGCTCTAATCTGATAGTGGGCTTGTAGATGTCTAGTCTCCCTTATGGCTCTAATCTGATAGTGGTAGTTGGTGTAGATGACTGTCTCCCTTTTGCTCTAATCTGATAGTGGTAGTGGGGTGGTAGATGTCTTGTCTCCCTTATGGCTCTAATCTGATAGTGGTAGTGGGGTGGTAGATGTCTAGTCTCCCTTATGGCTCTAATCTGATAGTGGTAGTGGGGTGGTAGATGTCTAGTCTCCCTTATGGCTCTAATCTGATAGTGGTAGTGGGGTGGTAGATGTCTTGTCTCCCTTATGGCTCTAATCTGATAGTGGTAGTGGGTGGTAGATGTCTAGTCTCCCTTATGGCTCTAATCTGATAGTGGTAGTGGGGTGGTAGATCTAGTCTCCCTTATGGCTCTAATCTGATAGTGGTAGGGGTGGTAGATGTCTAGTCTCCCTTATGGCTCTAATCTGATGGTGGTAGTGGGGTGGTAGATGTCTAGTCTCCCTTATGGCTCTAATCTGATAGTGGGGTGGTAGATGTCTAGTCTCCCTTATGGCTCTAATCTGATAGTGGGGTGGTAGATGTCTAGTCTCCCTTATGGCTCTAATCTGATAGTGGTAGTGGGGTGGTAGATGTCTAGTCTCCCTTATGGCTCTAATCTGATAGTGGTAGTGGGTGGTAGATGTCTAGACTCCCTTATGGCTCTAATCTGATAGTGGTAGTGGGGTGGTAGATGTCTAGTCTCCCTTATGGCTCTAATCTGATAGTGGTAGTGGGGTGGTAGATGTCTTGTCTCCCTTATGGCTCTAATCTGATAGTGGTAGTGGGGTGGTAGATGTCTAGTCTCCCTTATGGCTCTATTCTGATACTGGGCTGGTTGATGTCTAGTCTCCCTTATGGCTCTAATCTGATAGTGGAGTGGGGGGTTGTAGATGTCTAGTCTCCCTTATGGCTCTAATCTGATTTTGGGGTGGTAGATGTCTAGTCTCCCTTATGGCTCTAATCTGATAGTGGGGTGGTGATGTCTATCCTCCCTTATGGCTCTAATCTGATAGTGGTAGTGGGGTGGTAGATGTCTTGTCTCCGTTATGGCTCTAATCTGATAGTGGTAGTGGGGTGTAGATGTCTAGACTCCCTTATGGCTCTAATCTGATATTGGTAGTGGGGTGGTAGATGTCTAGACTCCCTTTTGGCTGTAATCTGATAGTGGTAGTGGGTTGAGAGATGTCTAGTCTCCCTTATGACTCTAATCTGGTAGGTGTAGTGTGGTGGTAGATGTCTAGTCTCCCTTATGGCTCTAATCTGAGAGTGATATTGTTGTGTTAGATGTCTAGTATCCCTTATGGATCTAAAATGATAGCGGTAGGGGGGTATGTCTAGTCTCCCTTATGGCTCTAATCTGATAGTGTTAGAGGGGTGTTAAATGTCTTGTCTCCCTTAAGGCTCTAATCTGATGGTGGTAGTGGGGTGGTAGATGTCTAGTCTCCCTTATGGGTCTAATCTGATAGTGGGGTGGTAGATGTCTAGGCGCCCTTATGGCTCTAATCTGATAGTGGGGTGGATGATGTCTAGTCTCCCTTATGGCTCTAATCTGATAGTGGTAGTGGGGTGGTAGATGTCTAGTCTCCCTTATGGCTCTAATCTGATAGTGGTAGTGGGGTGGTAGATGTCTAGACTCCCTTATGGCTTTAATCTGATAGTGGTAGTGGGGTGGTAGATGTCTAGTCTCCCTTATGGCTCTAATCCGATAGTGGTAGTGGGGTGGTAGATGTCTTGTCTCCCTTATGGCTCTAATCTAATAGTGGTAGTGGGGTGGTAGATGTCTAGGCTCCCTTATGGCTCTATTCTGATACTGGGCTGGTTGATGTCTAGTCTCCCTTATGGCTCTAATCTGATAGTGGAAGTGGGTTGGTAGATGTCTAGTCTCCCTTATTGCTCTAATCTGATTTTGGGGTGGTAGATGTCTAGGTGCCCTTATGGCTCTAATCTGATAGTGGGGTGGATGATGTCTAGTCTCCCTTATAGCCCTAATATGATAGTGGTAGTGGGGTGGTAGATGTCTTGTCTACGTTATGGCTCTAATCTGATATTGGTAGTGGGGTGGTAGATGTCTAGACTCCCTTATGGCTCTAATCTGATAGTGGTAGTGGGTTGTAGATGTCTAGTCTCCCTTATGGCTCTAATCTGATAGTGTAGTGGGTGGTAGATGTCTAGTCTACGTTATGGCTCTAATCTGAAGTGGTAGGGGTGGTAAATGTCTAGTCCCCTTATGGCTCTAATCTGATAGTGGTAATGGGGTGGGGATGTCTAGTCTCCCTTATGGCTCTAAAGGATAGTGGTAGTGGGGTGGTAGATGTCTAGCTCTTATGCTCTAATCTGATAGTGGCAGTGGGGTGGTAGATTCTAGTCTCCCTTATGGCTCTAATCTGATAGTGGTAGTGGGGTGGTAGATGTCTAGTCTCCTTATGGCTCTAATCTGATAGTGGTAGTGGGGTGGTAGATGTCTAGGCTCCCTTATGGCTCTAATCTGATAGTGGTAGTGGGGTGTAGATGTCTAGTCTCCCTTATGGCTCTAATCTGATATTGGTTGGTAGATGTCTAGTCTCCCTTATGGCTCTAATTTTGGTAGTGGGGTGATAGATGTCTTCCTCCCTTATGGCTCTAATCTGATAGTGGGGTGGTAGATGTCTTGTCTCCTTTATGGCTCTAATCTGAAAGAGGTAGTGGGTGGTAGAATGTCTAGTCTCCTTATGGCTCTAATCTGATAGTGGTAGTGGGTGGTAGATGTCTAGTCTCCCTTATGGCTCTAATCTGATAGTGGGGTGGTAGATGTCTAGTCTCCTTTATGGCTCTAATCTGATAGTGGTAGGGGTGGTAGATGTCTAGTCTCCTTTATGGCTCTAATCTTATAGTGGTAGAGGGGTGGTAGATGTCTGGTCTCCCTTATGGCTCTAATCTGATAGTGGTAGCGGGGTGGTAGATGTCTCGTCTCCCTTATGGCTCTAATCTGATTATGGTAGGGGGGTGGTAGATGTCTCGTCTCCCTTATGGCTCTAATCTGATAGTGGTAGATGTCTAGACTCCCTTATGGCTCTAATCTGATGGTGGTAGTGGGGTGGTAGATGTCTCGTCTCCCTTATGGCTCTAATCTGATTATGGTAGGGGGGTGGTAGATGTCTAGGCTCCTTTATGGCTCTAATCTGATAGTGGTAGTGGGGTGGTAGATGTCTTGTCTCCCTTATGGCTCTAATCTAATAGTGGTAGTGGGGTGGTAGATGTCTAGTCTGCCTTATGGCTCTAATCTGATATTAGTAGTGGGATGGTAGATGTCTAGTCTCGCTTATGGCTCTAATCTGATAATGGGCTTGTAGATGTCTAGTCTCCCTTATGGCTCTAATCTGATAGTGGTAGTGGGGTGGATGATGTCTAGTCTCCCTTATAGCTCTAATCTGATAGTGGTAGATGTCTAGACTCCCTTAAGGCTCTAATCCGATAGTGGTAGTGGGATGGTAGATGTCTAGTATCCCTTATGGATCTAAAATGATGGTGGTAGTGGGGTGGATGATGTCTAGTCTCCCTTATAGCCCTAATATGATAGTGGTAGTGGGGTGGTAGATGTCTTGTCTCGTTTGTTGCTCTAATCTGATATTGTAGTGGGGTGGTAGATGTCTAGACTCCCTTATGGCTCTAATCTGATAGTGGTAGTGGGTGGTAGATGTCTAGTCTCCCTTATGGCTCTAATCTGATATTGGTAGGGGGGAGGTAGATGTCTAGTCTCGCTTATGGCTCTAATCTGATAATGGGCTTGTAGATGTCAGTCTCTCCCTATGGCTTAATCTGATAGTGGTAGTTGGGTGGTAGATGTCAGTCTCCCTTATGGCTCTAAACTGATAGTGGTAGCAGGGTGGTAGATGTCTTGTCTCCCTTATGGCTCTAATCTGATATTGGTAGTGGGGTGGTAGATGTCTAACTCCTTATGGCTCTAATCTGATAGTGGTAGTGGGGTGGTAGATGTCTAGTCTCCCTTATGTCTCTAATCTGATAGTGGTAGTGGGGTGGTAGATGTCTAGTCCCCTTATGGCTCTAATCTGATAGTGATATTGGGTTGTTAGATGTCTAGTATCCCTTATGGCTCTAATCTGATAGCGTAGGGGGGTGTAGATCTACTCCCCTTATGGCTCTAATCTGATAGTGTTAGAGGGGTGTTAATGTCTTGTCTCCCTTAAGGCTCTAATCTGATGGTGGTAGGGGGTGGTAGATGT
>NW_022263346.1:0-62208 GCF_002021735.2 Oncorhynchus kisutch
TTGTGATCTCTGTTCTCATTCCACCCCTCGTCAAGTTTTATAGGCCTACAATCTCTTTACAATATTCCCCCGGAAATAAAAAAAAAACTAAAACAACTAAATCCTTATCCTTGTCTCTTCCTCCTCCGATTAGAAATTAAATACATAAGCAATAAATTAAATTAAATAATAAAAATGTAAAACACCCAACACAACAGCCAATCATGTATACAAAATGATTGTTGCTTTAGGCTGGGGATATTTGGGAGAGGAGAAACTAACTCTGTCAGGATACGGTGACTTTATCCAAGGCGTTCTGATCTATTACCATAATTCATTACCTCTACTCCAATCAGAACAGAGGAATAGAGGAGAGGAGAGGAGAGGGGAGGAGAGGGAGAGGAGAGGAGAGGAGAGGAGAGGAGAGGGGAGGGGAGGAGAGGAGAGGAGAGGAGAGGAGAGGAGAGGAGAGGGAGAGGAGAGGAGAGGGGAGGAGAGAGAGGAGAGGAGAGGAGAGGAGAGGAGAGGGAGAGGGAGGAGGGAGAGGAGAGGCGAGGAGAGGAAGAGGATGAGGAGATGAGAGGAGATGAGAGGAGAGGAGAGGCGAGAGAGGAGAGACGAGAGGAGAGGAGGGGAGAGGAGAGGAGAGGAGAGGAAGAGGAGGAGTGGGTGCTTCTTTAAAAAGTGTTTATAATGATGCAGAGAATTCAAGCCAGAATTTGTTGTTTTGGTTTTAGTTTCCATCCATTCCTTTTCCCATTTCCTTTATTTTGTACTTATGACAAGTTCTCTCTCTCTCTCTCTACCTCTGTCTCTCTCTCTCTCTCTCTGTCTCTCTCTCTCTGTCTCTATGTCTCTCTCTGTTCTCTCTCTCTCTCCTCTCTCCGTTTTTTTGGGTGGGTGAACCCCCTAAACGAATAAAAAAAGCAATGAAAAGTTAATAGCGCATGTTAACTCCGCGGTCCTTTATTACACGCCCGCGTGATTGTCCACATAATGAGAGAAAAAAACGCACGATATCTCCGCGCTTAAGTATGCCTTTCGTTTATTAAAAATACAAATAAAGGCATAACTATAATACAGTCGATATGTCACTGACAGAAAGTGAACGGTTTTGTAAAAGAAAAAGACGTGTCCGCCATTCTAACCTATACGTTGCCTAGGAAACACATTCAACCTGACGTAAATATATGTTCGTACAAGTAGGATAATTACGTTCGGTTAATGCCCAAGCCTACTTGTACGAACATATTCTTACGTCAGGTTGCCTAGGAAACACATTCAACCTGACGTAAGTATATGATCGTACAAGTAGGATAATTCCACTAATATTTCCGCATGTGGAGTATAGTTACCCAGGAGAACGCTAGCTTGCCTCCTCTACACTCTAACCACTAGACTACCTGGCCACCTCTACACTCTAACTCACTAGACTACCTGCCTCCTCTACACTCTAACCACTAGACTACCTGCCACCTCTACACTCTAACCACTAGGCTACCTGCCTCCTCTACACTCTAACCACTAGACTACCTGCCCTCCTCTACACTAACCACTAGGCTACCTGCCTCCTCTACCACTCTAACCACTAGGCTACCTGCCTCCTCTACACTCTAACCACTAGACTACCTGCCTCCTCTACACTAACCACTAGGCTACCTGCCTCTCTACACTACCACTAGGCTACCTGCCATCCTCTACACTCTAACCACTAGACTACCTGCCTCCTCTACACTAACCACTAGGCTACCTGCCTCCTCTACAGCTAAACCACTAGGCTACCTGCCTCCTCTACACTCTAACCACTAGACTACCTGCCTCCTCTACACTCTAACCACTAGGCTACCTGCCTCCTCTACACTCTAACCACTAGGCTACCTACCTCCTCTACACTCTAACCACTAGACTACCTGCCTCCTCTACACTAACCACTAGGCTACCTGCCTCCTCTACACTCTAACCACTAGACTATACCTGCCTCCTCTACACTCTAACCACTAGGCTACCTGCCTCCTCTACACTCTAACCACTAGGCTACCTGCCACCCCTCCACTCTAACCACTAGGCTACCTGCCGCCCTACACTCTAAGCACTAGGCTACCTGCCTCCTCTACACTCTAACCACTAGGCTACCTGCCTCCTCTACACTCTAACCACTAGGCTACCTGCCTCCTCTACACTCTAACCACTAGGCTACCTGCCTCCTCTACACTCTAACCACTCTAGACTACCTGCCTCCTCTACACTCTAACTACTAGGCTACCTGCCTCCTCTACACTCTAACCACTAGGCTACATGCCTCCTCTACACTCTAACCACTACGCTACCTGCCACCTCTACACTCTAACCACTAGGCTACCTGCCTCCTCTACACTCTAACCACTCTAGACTACCTGCCTCCTCTACACTCTAACCACTAGGCTACCTGCCACCTCTACACTCTAACCACTAGGCGTTGGGGCGGCAGGTAGCCTAGTGGTTTAGAGGGTTGGGGCGGCAGGTAGCCTAGTGGTTAGAGTGTTGGGGCGGCAGGTAGCCTCGTGGTTAGAGTGTTGGGGCGGCAGGTAGCCTAGTGGTTAGAGTGTGGCAGGTAGCCTAGTGGTTAGAGTGTGGCAGGTAGCCTAGTGGTGGCAGGTAGCCTAGTGGTTAGAGCATTGGGGCGGCAGGTAGCCTAGTGGTTAGAGCATTGGGGCGGCAGGTAGCCTAGCGGTTAGAGTGTAGGTGATGCAGGTAGTCTAGCGGTTAGAGTGTTGGGCCAGTATCTGAATGGTTGCAAGAACGGATCCCCGAGCTGATAAGGTAAAAATCTGTTGTTCTGAACAAGGCAGTTAACCCACTGTTCCCGGTAGGCCGTCATTGTAAATAAGAATTTGTTCTTAACTGACTTTCCTAAGTTAAATAAATAAACTCTTACACAAAAATAATATTTGTGGGAGACATTTTACGAACTCTTCAATTAAAGGCAACAAAATAAACATTCATATATGTTGTCTTCTGGCTCGTCCTTATCAAAGTTTAGTAGTTCCGTCAACAATATGACGTTCCCTTCTCTTTCCTCGTTGACTTCCGGGTCTGTAACCGATAGTCTACCCCACGGTATAAACCACGGACCCCCTACGGATGGGGAGGGAGTAACAGAGTAACGTGCCCACGGTGCACCTCCTTCAATAGACAATTCTATAAATTATTATTTCACGGGTCAGAGACGGCAGCGCACTATCACACGCCCGCGCACACAGAGCGTTACCAGGGGGTCCTGTCAATCACAGAGCGAACGTGTGTGTGTGTGTGTGTGTGTGGGTACGTGTGACCAACCAGGTGTGTGTGTATTGTTGTGTATTGTTGTGAAATTGTTAGATATTACTTGTTAGATATTAATGCACTGATGGAGCTAGAAACACAAGCATTTCATTACACCGGTAATTACATCTGCTAAACATGTGTACGTGACCAATACATTTGTATTTGTATTTGACAGAACCTGGGTTTAACAAGGGTCTGAACTTGGACCTGTTGTAGACGAAACGCACCCTCTCCAAACCCGTTGGATTAGCGCCATGAGACAGAAAACCCTGAACCACTAACGACCTACATAAAGGTAACTGGTCTTATTAATAGACTAGCTTTAACTGCGCAATTCGACGCTCAAACCCACGTTCTTGCTACTCTGCATTGTTGGGTCATCAGCATCTAGAACAGCTACGACGCTCCGTGATTCTAATCTGGAACTCTCTCGGGACGAACATTCTAACTATAATTAAATTCCGTCATTTGGTGGTTTTTTAAATTTTATTTTTGACGGTGGGTTGAGATCTGGTGACTGAGGTGACCATTGGCGTATGGTTTACATGGTTTTCATCTTCCTCAAAACACCTTTCAGTGACCACGGGTTGTCCTGTACGATGGCATTCAAATCAAATCAAATGTTATTAATCACAACGCTCCGAATACAACAGGTGTTTTACGGTGAAATGCCCGAACCAACAATTCAGTAAAAAAAAATACGAATAAGAAATAAAAGTAACAAGTAATTAAAGAGCAGCAGTGAAATAACAATAGTGAGGCTATATACAGGAGGTACCAGTACAGAGTCAATGTGGAGGCTATATACAGGAGGTACCAGTACAGAGTCAATGTGGAGGCTATATACAGGAGGTACCAGTACAGAGTCAATGTGGAGGCTATATACAGGGGGTACCGGTACAGAGTCAATGTGGAGACTATATACAGGAGGTACCAGTACAGAGTCAATGTGGAGGCTATATACAGGGGGTACCGGTACAGAGTCAATGTGGAGACTATATACAGGGGGTACTGGTACAGAGTCAATGTGGAGGCTATATACAGGGTGTACTGGTACAGAGTCAATGTGGAGGCTATATACAGGGGGTACTGGTACAGAGTCAATGTGGAGGCTATATACAGGGGGTACCGGTACAGAGTCAATGTGGAGGCTATATACAGGGTGTACCGGTACAGAGTCAATGTGGAGGCTATATACAGGGGGGGGGTACCGGTACAGAGTCAATGTGGAGGCTATATACAGGGTGTACTGGTACAGAGTCAATGTGGAGGCTATATACAGGGGGTACTGGTACAGAGTCAATGTGGAGGCTATATACAGGGGGTACCGGTACAGAGTCAATGTGGAGGCTATATACAGGGGGTACCAGTACAGAGTCAATGTGGAGGCTATATACAGGGGGGTACCAGTACAGAGTCAATGTGGAGGCTATATACAGGGGGTACCAGTACAGAGTCAATGTGGAGGCTATATACAGGGGGGTACTGGTACAGAGTCAATGTGGAGGCTTTATACAGGGGGTACCGGTACAGAGTCAATGTGGAGGCTATATACAGGGGGGGTACCGGTACAGAGTCAATGTGGAGGCTATATACAGGGTGTTACTGGTACAGAGTCAATGTGGAGGCTATATACAGGGGGTACTGGTACAGAGTCAATGTGGAGGGCTATATACAGGGGGTACCGGTACAGAGTCAATGTGGAGGCTATATACAGGGGGTACTGGTACAGGAGTCAATGTGGAGGCTATATACAGGGGGTACCGGTACAGAGTCAATGTGGAGGCTATATACAGGGGGTACCAGTACAGAGTCAATGTGGAGGCTATATACAGGGGGTACCAGTACAGAGTCAATGTGGAGGCTATATACAGGGGGTACCAGTACAGAGTCAATGTGGAGGCTATATACAGGGGGTACTGGTACAGAGTCAATGTGGAGGCTTTATACAGGGGGTACTGGTACAGAGTCAATGTGGAGGCTATATACAGGGGGTACTGGTACAGAGTCAATGTGGAGGCTATATACAGGGGGTACCGGTACAGAGTCAATGTGGAGACTATATACAGGGGGTACTGGTACAGAGTCAATGTGGAGGTTATATACAGGGGGGTACCGGTACAGAGTCAATGTGGAGGTTATATACAGGGTGTTACGGTACAGAGTCAATGTGGAGGCTATATACAGGGGGGTACTGGTACAGAGTCAATGTGGAGGCTATATACAGGGGGTACCGGTACAGAGTCAATGTGGAGGTTATATACAGGGGGGGTACCGGTACAGAGTCAATGTGGAGGCTATATACAGGGTGTACTGGTACAGAGTCAATGTGGAGGCTATATACAGGGGGTACTGGTACAGAGTCAATGTGGAGGCTATATACAGGGGGTACCGGTACAGAGTCAATGTGGAGGCTATATACAGGGGGTACCAGTACAGAGTCAATGTGGAGGCTATATACAGGGTGTACCGGTACAGAGTCAATGTGGAGGCTATATACAGGGGGGGTACCGGTACAGAGTCAATGTGGAGGCTATATACAGGGTGTACTGGTACAGAGTCAATGTGGAGGCTATATACAGGGGGTACTGGTACAGAGTCAATGTGGAGGCTATATACAGGGGGTACCGGTACAGAGTCAATGTGGAGGCTATATACAGGGGGTACCAGTACAGAGTCAATGTGGAGGCTATATACAGGGGGTACCAGTACAGAGTCAATGTGGAGGCTATATACAGGGGGTACCAGTACAGAGTCAATGTGGAGGCTATATACAGGGGGTACTGGTACAGAGTCAATGTGGAGGCTTTATACAGGGGGTACCGGTACAGAGTCAATGTGGAGGCTATATACAGGGGGGGTACCGGTACAGAGTCAATGTGGAGGCTATATACAGGGTGTACTGGTACAGAGTCAATGTGGAGGCTATATACAGGGGGTACTGGTACAGAGTCAATGTGGAGGCTATATACAGGGGGTACCGGTACAGAGTCAATGTGGAGGCTATATACAGGGGGTACCAGTACAGAGTCAATGTGGAGGCTATATACAGGGGGTACCAGTACAGAGTCAATGTGGAGGCTATATACAGGGGGTACCAGTACAGAGTCAATGTGGAGGCTATATACAGGGGGTACTGGTACAGAGTCAATGTGGAGGCTTTATACAGGGGGTACTGGTACAGAGTCAATGTGGAGGCTATATACAGGGGGGTACTGGTACAGAGTCAATGTGGAGGCTATATACAGGGGGTACCGGTACAGAGTCAATGTGGAGACTATATACAGGGGTACTGGTACAGAGTCAATGTGGAGGTTATATACAGGGGGGGTACCGGTACAGAGTCAATGTGGAGGTTATATACAGGGTGTTACGGTACAGAGTCAATGTGGAGGCTATATACAGGGGGGTACTGGTACAGAGTCAATGTGGAGGCTATATACAGGGGGGTACCGGTACAGAGTCAATGTGGAGGTTATATACAGGGGGGGTACCGGTACAGAGTCAATGTGGAGGCTATATACAGGGTGTACTGGTACAGAGTCAATGTGGAGGCTATATACAGGGGGTACTGGTACAGAGTCAATGTGGAGGCTATATACAGGGGGTACCGGTACAGAGTCAATGTGGAGGCTATATACAGGGGGTACCAGTACAGAGTCAATGTGGAGGCTATATACAGGGGGTACCAGTACAGAGTCAATGTGGAGGCTATATACAGGGGGTACCAGTACAGAGTCAATGTGGAGGCTATTATACAGGGGGTACTGGTACAGAGTCAATGTGGAGGCTTATCCAGGGGGTAAAGGTTAACCAGAGTCAATTGTGGAGGCTATATACCGGGGGTACTGGTACAGAGTCAATGTGGAGGCTATATACAGGGGGTACCAGTACAGAGTCAATGTGGAGGCTATATACAGGGGGTACTGGTACAGAAGTCAATGTGGAGGCTTTATACAGGGGGTACCGGTAGCAGAGTCAATGTGGAGGCTATATACAGGGGGGGGTACCGGTACACGAGTCAATGTGGAGGCTATATACAGGGTGTACTGGTACAGAGTCAATGTGGAGGCTATATACAGGGGGTACTGGTACAGAGTCAATGTGGAGGCTATATACAGGGGGTACCGGTACAGAGTCATGTGGAGGCTATATACAGGGGGGTACCGTACAGAGTCAATGTGGAGGCTATATACAGGGGGTACCAGTACAGAGTCAATGTGGAGGCTATATACAGGGGGTACCAGTACAGAGTCAATGTGGAGGCTATATACAGGGGGTACCAGTACAGAGTCAATGTGGAGGCTATATACAGGGGGTACCAGTACAGAGTCAATGTGGAGGCTATATACAGGGGGTACTGGTACAGAGTCAATGTGGAGGCTTTATACAGGGGGTACTGGTACAGAGTCAATGTGGAGGCTATATACAGGGGGTACTGGTACAGAGTCAATGTGGAGGCTATATACAGGGGGTACCGGTACAGAGTCAATGTGGAGACTATATACAGGGGGTACTGGTACAGAGTCAATGTGGAGGTTATATACAGGGGGGTACCGGTACAGAGTCAATGTGGAGGTTATATACAGGGTGTTACGGTACAGAGTCAATGTGGAGGCTATATACAGGGGGGGTACTGGTACAGAGTCAATGTGGAGGCTATATACAGGGGGTACCGGTACAGAGTCAATGTGGAGGTTATATACAGGGGGGGTACCGGTACAGAGTCAATGTGGAGGCTATATACAGGGTGTACTGGTACAGAGTCAATGTGGAGGCTATATACAGGGGGTACTGGTACAGAGTCAATGTGGAGGCTATATACAGGGGGTACCGGTACAGAGTCAATGTGGAGGCTATATACAGGGGGTACCAGTACAGAGTCAATGTGGAGGCTATATACAGGGGTACCAGTACAGAGTCAATGTGGAGGCTATATACAGGGGGTACCAGTACAGAGTCAATGTGGAGGCTATATACAGGGGGGTACTGGTACAGAGTCAATGTGGAGGCTTTATACAGGGGGTACTGGTACAGAGTCAATGTGGAGGCTATATACAGGGGGGTACTGGTACAGAGTCAATGTGGAGGCTATATACAGGGGGGTACTGGTACAGAGTCAATGTGGAGGCTATATACAGGGGGGTACCGGTACAGAGTCAATGTGGAGGCTATATACAGGGGGTACCAGTACAGAGTCAATGTGGAGGCTATATACAGGGGGTACCAGTACAGAGTCAATGTGGAGGCTATATACAGGGGGTACCAGTACAGAGTCAATGTGGAGGCTATATACAGGGGGTACTGGTACAGAGTCAATGTGGAGGTTATATACAGGGGGTACTGGTAAAGAGTCAATGTGGAGGCTATATACAGGGGGTACTGGTACAGAGTCAATGTGGAGGCTATATACAGGGGGTACCGGTACAGAGTCAATGTGGAGGCTATATACAGGGTATTACGGTACAGAGTCAATGTGGAGGCTATATACAGGGTATTACGGTACAGAGTCAATGTGGAGGCAGTATACAGGGTGTTACGGTACAGAGTCAATGTGGAGGCTATATACAGGGGGTACCGGTACAGAGTCAATGTGGAGGCTATATACAGGGTGTACCGGTACAGAGTCAATGTGGAGGCTATATACAGGGGGTACTGATACAGAGTCAATGTGGAGGCTATATACAGGGGGTACCGGTACAGAGTCAATGTGGAGGCTATATACAGGGGGTACCAGTACAGAGTCAATGTGGAGGCTATATACAGGGGGTACTGGTACAGAGTCAATGTGGAGGCTATATACAGGGGGTACCGGTACAGAGTCAATGTGGAGGCTATATACAGGGGGTACTGGTACAGAGTCAATGTAGAGGCTATATACAGGGGGGTACCGGTACAGAGTTAATGTGTGGGGGCACCGGTTAGTTGAGGTAATATGTACATGTAGGTAGAGTTATTAAAGTGACTATGCATAGATGACAACGACAGAGAGTAGCAGCTGCATTGAAGAAGGGGGGGGGTTGCAATGCAAATAGTCTGAGTAGCCATTTGATTAGGTGTTCTGGAGTCCTATGTCTTGGGGATAGAAGCTGTTCAGAAGCATTGCCATCCATAGACATAGTAGCCAAAATAATGGCCTGCAACAACAGCACGACCCTAAGAATGAGGAGATGTTAATTGATTCATTAACTCAGGAGCAACCCCTGCTTTCAATATACTTTGTATCCGTCAATTACTCAAGTTACCCTCTCTGTCTATATCCTCTCTGTCGTTACCCTCTCTGTCTATATCCTCTCTGTCTCTACCCTCCCTGTCTCTACCCTCCCTGTCTATACCCTCCCTGTCTCTACCCTCCCTGTCTATACCCTCCCTGTCTATACCCTCCCTGTCTTGACCCTCCCTGTCTATACCCTCCCTGTCTCGACCCTCCCTGTCGTTACCCTCCCTGTCTCTACCCTCCCTGTCGTTACCCTCCCTGTCATTACCCTCCATGTCGTTACCCTCCCTGTCTATACCCTCCCTGTCTCTACCCTCCCCCTCTATACCCTCACTGTCTATACCCTCCCTGTCTATACCCTCCCTGTCTCTACCCTCCCTGTCTATACCCTCCCTGTCTCTACCCTCCCTGTCTCTACCCTCACTGTCTATACCCTCCCTGTCTATACCCTCCCTGTCTATACCCTCCCTGTCTCTACCCTCCCTGTCTATACCCTCCCTGTCTATACCATCTCTGTCTCTACCCTCCCTGTCTCTACCCTCACTGTCTATACCCTCCCTGTCTATACCCTCCCTGTCTATACCCTCCCTGTCTATACCCTCCCTGTCGTTACCCTCCCTGTCTATACCCTCCCTGTCTATACCCTCCCTGTCTATACCCTCCCTGTCTATACCCTCCCTGTCTATACCCTCCCTGTCTATACCCTCCCTGTCTCTACCCTCCCTGTCTATATCCTCTCTGTCGTTACCCTCTCTGTCTATATCCTCTCTGTCTCTACCCTCCCTGTCTCTACCCTCCCTGTCTATACCCTCCCTGTCTCTACCCTCCCTGTCTATACCCTCCCTGTCTATACCCTCCCTGTCTCGACCCTCCCTGTCTATACCCTCCCTGTCTCGACCCTCCCTGTCGTTACCCTCACTGTCTCTACCCTCCCTGTCGTTACCCTCCCTGTCTTTACCCTCCATGTCGTTACCCTCCCTGTCTATACCCTCCCTGTCTCTACCCTCCCCCTCTATACCCTCACTGTCTATACCCTCCCTGTCTATACCCTCCCTGTCTCTACCCTCCCTGTCTATACCCTCCCTGTCTCTACCCTCCCTGTCTCTACCCTCACTGTCTATACCCTCCCTGTCTATACCCTCCCTGTCTATACCCTCCCTGTCGTTACCCTCCCTGTCTATACCCTCCCTGTCTATACCCTCCCTGTCGTTACCCTCCCTGTCTATACCCTTCCTGTCTATACCCTCCCTGTCTATACCCTCCCTGTCTCTACCCTCCCTGTCTATACCCCCCCCCCCCCCCCTCCCTGTCTATACCCTCCCTGTCTATACCCTCCCTGTCGTTACCCTCCCTGTCTATACCCTCCCTGTCTATACCCCCCCTGTCTATACCCTCCCTGTCTATACCCTCCCTGTCGTTACCCTCCCTGTCGTTACCCTCCCTGTCGTTACCCTCCCTGTCTATAACCTCCCTGTCTATAACCTCCCTGTCTATACCCTCACTGTCTATACACTCCGTCTCTACCCTCCCTGTCTATACCCTCCCTGTCTATACCCTCCCTGTCTATACCCTCCCTGTCTATACCCTCCCTGTCGTTACCCTCCCTGTCTATACCCTCCCTGTCTATACCTTCCCTGTCGTTACCCTCCCCTCCCTGTCTCGACCCTCCCTGTCGTTACCCTCCCTGTCTATACCCTCCCTGTCTAAACCCTCCCTGTCTATAACCTCCCTGTCTATACCCTCCCTGTCTATACCCTCCCTGTCTATACCCTCCCTGTCTATACCCTCCCTGTCTATACCCTCCCTGTCATTACCCTCCCTGTCTATACCCTCCCTGTCATTACCCTCCCTTGTCTATACCCTCCCTGTCGTTACCCTCCCTGTCTATACCCTCCCTGTCTCTATCCTCCCTGTCTACACCCTCCCTGTCTATACACTCCCTGTCGTTACCCTCCCTGTCTTTACCCTCCCTGTCTATACCTTCCCTGTCGTTACCCTCCCCTCCCTGTCTCGACCCTCCCTGTCGTTACCCTCCCTGTCTATACCCTCACTGTCTATACCCTCCGTCTCTACCCTCCCTGTCTTTACCCTCCCTGTCTATACCCTCCCTGTCTATACCCTCCCTGTCTATACCCTCCCTGTCTATACCCTCCCTGTCTATACCCTCCCTGTCATTACCCTCCCTGTCTATACCCTCCCTGTCTATACCCTCCCTGTCTATACCCTCCCTGTCTATACCCTCCCTGTCGTTACCCTCCCTGTCGTTACCCTCCCTCTCTATACCCTCCCTGTCTCTACCCTCCCTGTCTATACCCTCCCTGTCGTTACCCTCCCTGTCTATACCCTCCCTGTCTTTACCCTCCCTGTCTATACCCTCCCTGTCTATACCCTCCCTGTCTATACACTCCCTGTCTATACCCTCCCTGTCGTTACCCTCCCTGTCTATACCCTCCCTGTCTATACCCTCCCTGTCTTTACCCTCCCTGTCGTTACCCTCCCCTCCTTGTCTATACCTTCCCTGTCGTTACTCTCCCCTCCCTGTCTATACCTTCCCTGTCGTTACCCTCCCCTCCCTGTCTCGACCCTCCCTGTCGATACCCTCCCTGTCTATACTCTCCCCCTCTATACCCTCCCTGTCTTTACCCTCCCTGTCGTAATTAAAGTGAGAGGAAGTCGTGTAAAGAGACACACACACACACTCAGAGGAAGGCGTACACACAGGCCATCTAGGGAGGTCCGTTTCATTTAGCTCTCTGCAGAGCACCGTGGGGTTCAAAGGTTATTCAGTCACACAAATCCTATTACCTCTCCTTCTGTAGACCGGAGGCCCAGTCCTGAACCCCGACAACCAGATGAAAGCGAGAGAATGTTCTGTCGGTTTCTATACACCCCCCCCCCCCCCCCTTCGCATCCCTCTCTCACGGAAAAAAAATACAACACGTGTTATCGGGCATTACATTATCAATGAATGAAATATATTTGCATTGACGTATAGGGACGGCATCCTTTCACAATACAACATTATCCATCATGATAATCACAACTCTTACAATACATCACCGTAAAGAAACAAGAAGAGGTTGGGGGGGGGGGGTCAAAGTAAATAATCGATTGTTTGGCTAAATCGAAGAACTTAAAATACACGAAATAGACTATATTACGGGCTACTTTCAGTAATACGTAATGGGTTTATAACGGTGTCATGGTTGTGTAATGAATGCAGTGACGCAACGTTGTTGAGACCGGCACAAATGAATAGGCCAGTTAGAAGCGGGAGGCCTATAATAACACATCGTATTACGTGACAGGCCTAACCACGCCTGTTAAGTACAGTTAGTACCTGACGCAACGGAAGACATCACGCCCCTTTACGCGTGGCGTCGTAAATAATGAGCACCATTTTGGAATGTCTATACACGTCATAATAATGATAATGAACAAAAAAAACGGACGTTGTATCAAAATGTCACCTCAGCGGGTTTCCGGTATGGAATTGATGCGCGTGAGGTTCGATCGCCTTGTTCTTCTGTGTTGCTCGAGTTTAACATAAAAACCCACAGTTAAGACAACCCTGCTGGTTTTTATGAATATCCTGAACCAATATTAATTTAGGAGGAAGGGGGGGGGGGGGGTAAACGACGGTTATACCTGGTTTCACTTAAGCTCACTATATGTCTTTAGTGGTATCAATAGAATCTAAGGGGGTTTCTGTAAAGTTGGAATAGGTAGGCCTAGTTTTGAGTAAAAAAAAAAATGCTGTTATTTATTTAGATAATCAACCTTCGTTAGAACCCAGAGAATATATATATTGATAACTATTACTAATATAACTCATCGATAACTATTGCTAATTGTTGGCGCTGTTTCCACCCCCCCCCCCCCCCCCAAAAAAAAAGAAATAGATTGCAACGGAAAAAAACACCTCAGACCACAAGAGAAGTAGGAACTTCGATCAGTTGTTGCAGATGTGTGTTTTTTGTTACAAGCATGCAAATTCCAGAATTTAAAATAGACTATTTTAAATGTGACAAAAAGAGCAACCCGGAAGGCAAGACAACAACACGTGCATCATTTTTGGGGGGGTTTGGCCAGTATAAATATGTCTACACTACAGGCTATGTTATAACATGCAATGGCGACACTATCAGACATTTTCACATTTTTCCCAAACATACTTAAATATATATATGATGCATAGATTAGATTAGCCGATATATATATATATATTAAGTAACGAATCGAAAATGAACTGATGTCTGTCATCGCTAATATGTATTCCCTCTGAAACAACACAATAGGATATATACACATTTAACTGGGGGGCCTTTTGTTTTAATTTTTAAACGTGTCAAACTTGTATATCCTATTTTTTTTAGGATATATTTCGACATAATTTGAAGCAAAAAAAGAATAAAGTATAATTAGGAAGAACTATTTGTAGCCTACATTCAAATGAATGATATGAAAAAGCCGAACCCGTGTCAGGGACCATGGTAATGTGTGAACACATTAAACACGGTAAGCCTTTCAGTAGATCACGCTCTGATTTAGGACGTAAATATTACAGTCGACAAAACAACAAGAGACTCAATATATCCCATGACACCAGTGAGGCGACATGGTTAAAGAGTATGTATGTGTGTGTGTGTGTGTGTGTGGCTTGCAGAGGCCCTTTCTCCACTGTTGCGTGCGTTTGTGTGTGAAGACCTTCACCCAATGAGCCTCTGTCCTCCTCGACAGACTGCTGTGGTTGATCCTGTATTGTGTACAGTGCATTGACACCATACACGTGGGTAATACTGATATAATCCACCCCCCCCCCCCCCCCGCTCTCAATGTGCGCTCATGCCCCCCCCCCCCTCCCTATAAAATGGAAAAATACATACGAACAGATGCATAGATTAGATTAGCCAAGTTTTAGATTAGCCGAACTAGATTAGCCACTTGTTCAGAATCCCAAAATCATGTTTAACATCTGCCAAGTCATCCTAGCAGCACACCTGTCGCAGGTCTGTCTTCTGTACGCTATAGAGTCACGCGTAAAAGACACCTACTATACACGTCATAAAATAAACAAACACACACGAATCGACGTCATAAAACAACGACTTTTATCATCTGCATAAAACACAAGTCTGAACGTTACACAACGGCCTTAAAGCAAGGCGGAATATATACCGGATGCATAAATTACTGAATTCAAGAACAGCCCCCAATGCAAACTATTAAGTAGCCTACACTGACAATACGGACTGTATCTAGAGTCTGGCTGGTTGAACGTCTCTTGGAGAATCCCTGCCTGCTATCCAAAAACATGTGCTATACGCGCCACTTAAAATATATAGGCCCCTTAACTAAAAAAAAGTTCAAACGGAAATCGAGTTAAATTACTTTCAGAAAAAGTTATAGATTGAACGTCAAAACTCACCCTGTTGGAAACTTCACATTAGAGAAAACTGAGGCCAAAGCTAAAACGCATTCCTGTTTGATAATGATAATATCGTTGTGTGGTAATACTTCATCATCCGTAAGGAAGCGTCAGGTCTATGAGAGTTAGCATAGAGAGAAGCAGCCAGCGGCCCTTACCTACCTGCTCTTCCCGGCTTCAACACATGACCCTCGGCCTCTACTTCCATTCTGCTCCCGTTGGGCTTGGAGCTGGGCGGGGGAAGCGATGGATGTGTGGGGGGTGATGGGGGGTGTTGGGTGGGGGGGGGGGGAGAAAGAACAAAAAACTTTTCTCTAACGCTTCCCCTCTTCCTCCTCTCTCCCTCCTCACACACTTTTTTTTCCCCTTTCTCTCTTTTCTCTCTCTCGCAACAGTACTTTTTGGTGAGTTGTATAAAGGGGTGAAATAATTCGACCCTTCCGCTCCCTATTGCGACACTGCACAGGGCGCAGTGATCTGAGACTAAACACTTTAGGTGGAAAGGCCTTGGAGGGGAGCGTGAAATGATCACACCGAGAGGGAGTCAAAAGAGCCGCGCTCTCAATGTGCGCTCATGTCCCCCCCCTCCCCCCCTCTCTCTCTCTTTCACTCTCTCTCTCTTTCCTACACACGCACGAACGCACAACGAGACACACAATGGTATCAATATACACACACACACACACTGGCACGTCACACGCACACACGTGCACCTGCAAGGCTGTGTTCCCCGCGCGCTTGCGCATCTGTCACGGAGTTCCACTTTACCAAACTACCCCCCCCCCCCCCATCTCTCTCTCTCTCTCTCTCTCACCAGCTTTCCCCATGATACTCTCTCTATCCAACGGCCAACGAACATGACGTTAAACACGACTCGTCGTTGAGTCGACTGCTTGTAGTAATGGCACAGACGAATGAATGACGGCAACAACTGTCTGTCATCCGGATCCTGCGCTCTTAGGAAAAAAAAGAACCGATCAGCGGCGCTGATCCTAGATCGGTACCTATAGGGGGGGAAACTTCTAGCTCTTCTCAGCGTCATCACCCACCTGTTGTTGTTAAAGCACGACAACTTTTGAGCCTCGATCCCCTTTGAGACTGTCGCCTAGTGGTTTATAACTACCGCTGACTACCTCTGACTACGTTATAGTGTTCTGATCTACAGGCACCGTGTGTGTGTGTGTGTGTGTGTGTGTGTGTGTGTGTGTGTGTGTGTGTGTGTGTGTGTGTGTGTGTGTGTGTGTGTGTGTGTGTGTGTGTGTGTGTGTGTGTGTGTGTGTGTGTGTGTGTGTGTGTGTGTGTGTTTATTAGGTGTATAGACTGTACCCTGTGTTAACGTGCTGGTTAGTTTGACTTTGAACTGAAGCCCGGTCCATGTCAGGAGAGGAAGAACTCAACGTATTATTAGGTATGTAAATCAACCATGACTTGGCCTTAGAGCAGCAACGAGAGAGTAGGGGGGTTTCTCTGTCTCTCTCTCTCTGTCTTTCTCTCTTTCTCTCTGTCTCTCCCTCTCTGTCTGTCTCTCTCTCTCTGTCTCTTTCTCTCTTTCTCTCTCTGTCTCTCTCTCATTCTCTCTCTCTCTCTCTCTCTCTCTCTCTCTCTCTCTCTCTCTCTCTCTCTGTCTCTCTCTCTCTCTCTCTCTGTCTCTCTCTCTCTCTCTGGAAAACATCATCAGAGCGCTGGTCGGTTGGTAGTTCGGGTCCCAGGGTTCACGAGCGACACAGAGACAATTGAGTGCAGAACAAAGCGTTGAGACAGCGACCAAATTTTACTCGCCTTGTCTCGCTCTGCTCCCCCTCCGCGACCCTGACCCTTCTGCCTCCCGCGACAACGGGGCGGGCAAAACAAAACAACACATAAATAGCGACGTTTTGTCTTTTTCTATTTATTTGTATTCATAGTGACGTTTAAGAAGCCATTCACCGGAGCGTAATACGAAAGAAAAGATATTGACTTGATGTCATTGTGACGTCGTTTCCTTGTCGTAAATACCATTGTAAAAAAAAAAAAAAAACACCTTGTAAAATATCGTTTTTTTGTTGTTGTTCTTGTTTCAATATAAATTATTCATTCAATCAATAATTGTAAATCATTTAAATCAAAATGAGTAATATTGTGACTGAGATGTGTGCATCGTGTTATACCAGACAGTTAAAACCTCTCTAAGGTTGTTTAAACACCTTGCATGGATATTTTATAAAATACATAAAGAAGCATTTAAACACAATATTCAATTCACTCTTACACAATATGCCCATAAACTCAGAATCCTCCATTGGTGTCTTTGGCTCTGAAGTGACCTCTATTGGAGTTGTCTCCCTGAACAGAACAACATTTAAAACAACCGTTATTCGGCCTACAAAAACAGACAGGAGTTTGTGAAGTGCAAACCAACCGTCCGTTTCTTTCTCCGTCTAGTTTAAGAGAGGAAGATCATTTACGTTTATGATTTTATAGCGATGTCATTTCTACTTCTCGACATAACAAAGCGCATGTTTATTTTATTTATTCATTTTACCTTTATTTAACTAGGCAAGTCAGTTAAAGAACAAATTCTTATTTTCAATGGCGGCCTAGGAACAGTGGGGTTAACTGTCGTAGGATATAGCAGAAAGGACTAAAAAGGGGGGGGGGGACATATAAAATATCTTCGATTAAAATAATACACGCCCTAAAAACCCAATGCGTCAAAGTTGGAAAATATACGGAGTATATTATTTTGTGAGAAAGAAAATATTTGATGATAAAAGTCGGGTCTTAACAGCCTTAATAAAACGGTTTTTACAGCGTTTGAATATTTTCTCTCTCTGCAGGCCACACATATTAGTCAATTCTTATAGGCCTTTATCCGAAAAACATACCAGGGATTTATTTTCAAACCATGAAAACATATAAGTGGTAATGTGTTAATAACTATTATTATTACCTATTCATTATTATTAATTATGACTATTATTATAGGGGTATATTTCGTTTTTGTTGCAATGATTTCGGATAAAGAAACATGAAACAATTTCCTCTATAGTAAATAAATATATAATACACATATCGTTTCTTTTTTAAATCAAACGCTACAACGAGACAATAACTGAGTTTGCATCCAATTTTTTTATCATGTTCCTTCTGGGAGAAAGATCCTAAAATAAAATACTATTGGTGAGAGTAATACCAATAACTGATCTGAATTTATAACATATTTTAACGTCATATAATCATCGTCCCGATACATTCACGTTTTTCTTGATCGATCAAATCAAATTGTATTTATGACGTGCGCCGAATACGATATCCCACCAACAGGACCTTACAGTGAAATGCGTCCTTTACAAGTCCTTAAACCAACAATGCGGTTTTAAGAAAAATACCTAAAGAAATAAATACAAGTAATAAATAATTAAAGTGCAGCATTAAAATAACAATAGTGAGGTTTATGTAAAGGGGGGTGCTGGATATCCACTGCACATTTGCTGTCGCAGTGTAATTTAGGCCTATTTTGGATCCAAAACAGTCGCCTACAGTAGCTATATCACATAAAGATAAAACCCCTTTGTTAATGTATTTAATGTAGGCCTGCATATCATTCTACTTCATTAATGTAGGCCTGCATATCATTCTACTTCATTAATGTATTTAATGTAGGCCTGCATATCATTCTACTTCATTAATGTATTTAATGTAGGCCCTGCATATCATTCTACTTCATTAATGTATTTAATGTAGGCCCTGCATATCATTCTACTTCATTAATGTAGGCCTGCATATCATTCTACTTCATTCATGTATTTAATGTAGGCCTGCATATCATTCTACTTCATTAATGTATTTAATGTAGGCCCTGCATATCATTCTACTTCATTAATGTAGGCCTGCATATCATACTACTTCATTCATGTATTTAATGTAGGCCTGCATAACATTCTACTTCATTAGGAACCACCTTTAGCCAGTAAATTCGCATTAGGTTGGGTGATATTAATTATTATTATTATTATTATTATTATTATTGTTTGTTGGTTTTCCTTTTATTTATCTGGTTAATGAATGTGATTAGAGCGAGGCGGGGGGTTGGGGTGCAAAGGGATATTGTTTCTGTGACCCCCCCCCCCCCCCCCCCCCCCCGGTCTGACCGAGCGGAACCGGAAAGAATCGCATTAAGAGCGCGAGACAGAAGAACTAAAGGAACAATTAGAAGAGAAACGTAAACAAAATGCATACTTTGTTTTGTTTGTGGGTCTTTCGTCTCTGCGGCTTTCATCCAGCCGCCGGTCCTCAATATAAAGCGTCACCGAGGTTTCAAAGGGGAAGTCTACACATGTTTTCGGTCCCTACATTAACTTGCTAATGCAGCGCAATCATATCCTCAAACTGAGACAAGCCGAGCGGCAATGTACTCAATGCATTTGTTGTGGTCGACAAAAACATCACTTACACACTATAAACATATCGACTAATATTAATATATATATATTATATAACATATAGGGTAATACTGTCTGAACCGTCTTTTTTGTCGGGATGTGAGGCCCAAATTGGAAGCCATTGTAATTTACAGAAGATGAAACACTATCTCTCTCTCTCACACACACACACACACACACACACATATACAGGCGCCTTCAGAGAGGATTCATAACCCTCGATTTATTCCACATTTCGTTGTGTTACGACCTGAATTCAAAATTATATTGACTTTAAAAAATAAAAAAAAGTATATATTTTTTACATCTACACACAATACCCCAATAATCACATCACAATACCCCAATAATGACATCACAATACCCCCCCATAATGACATCACAATACCCCCCCATAATGACATCACAATACCCCCCCATAATGACAAATGTATTGAAAATGAAATACAGAAGATATCGTATTTACAGCTGTTATTCACAGCCCCCGAGTCAATATGTTGTAGAAGCATCTTTGGCAGCGATTACAGCTGTTATTCACAGCCCCCGAGTCAATATGTTGTAGAAGCTCCTTTGGCAGCGATTACAGCTGTTATTTACAGCCCCCGAGTCAATATGTTGTAGAAGCACCTTTGGCAGCGATTACAGCTGTTATTTACAGCCCCCGAGTCAATATGTTGTAGAAGCACCTTTGGCAGCGATTACAGCTGTTATTTACAGCCCCCGAGTCAATATGTTGTAGAAGCACCTTTGGCAGCGATTACAGCTGTTATTCACAGCCCCCGAGTCAATATGTTGTAGAAGCACCTTTGGCAGCGATTACAGCTGTTATTCACAGCCCCCGAGTCAATATGTTGTAGAAGCACCTTTGGCAGCGATTACAGCTGTTATTCACAGCCCCCGAGTCAATATGTTGTAGAAGCACCTTTGGCAGCGATTACAGCTGTTATTCACAGCCCCCGAGTCAATATGTTGTAGAAGCACCTTTGGCAGCGATTACAGCTGTTATTCACAGCCCCCGAGTCAATATGTTGTAGAAGCACCTTTGGCAGCGATTACAGCTGTTATTCACAGCCCCCGAGTCAATATGTTGTAGAAGCACCTTTGGCAGCGATTACATCTGTTATTCACAGCCCCCGAGTCAATATGTTGTAGAAGCACCTTTGGCAGCGATTACAACTGTTATTCACAGCCCCCGAGTCAATATGTTGTAGAAGCACCTTTGGCAGCGATTACAGCTGTTATTCACAGCCCCCGAGTCAATATGTTGTAGAAGCACCTTTGGCAGCGATTACAGCTGTTATTCACAGCCCCCGAGTCAATATGTTGTAGAAGCACCTTTGGCAGCGATTACAGCTGTTATTCACAGCCCCCGAGTCAATATGTTGTAGAAGCACCTTTGGCAGCGATTACAGCTGTTATTCACAGCCCCCGAGTCAATATGTTGTAGAAGCACCTTTGGCAGCGATTACAGCTGTTATTTACAGCCCCCGAGTCAATATGTTGTAGAAGCACCTTTGGCAGCGATTACAGCTGTTATTCACAGCCCCCGAGTCAATATGTTGTAGAAGCACCTTTGGCAGCGATTACAGCTGTTATTTACAGCCCCCGAGTCAATATGTTGTAGAAGCACCTTTGGCAGCGATTACAGCTGTTATTTACAGCCCCCGAGTCAATATGTTGTAGAAGCACCTTTGGCAGCGATTACAGCTGTTATTCACAGCCCCCGAGTCAATATGTTGTAGAAGCACCTTTGGCAGCGATTACATCTGTTATTCACAGCCCCCGAGTCAATATGTTGTAGAAGCACCTTTGGCAGCGATTACATCTGTTATTCACAGCCCCCGAGTCAATATGTTGTAGAAGCACCTTTGGCAGCGATTACAGCTGTTATTTACAGCCCCCGAGTCAATATGTTGTAGAAGCACCTTTGGCAGCGATTACAGCTGTTATTCACAGCCCCCGAGTCAATATGTTGTAGAAGCACCTTTGGCAGCGATTACAGCTGTTATTTACAGCCCCCGAGTCAATATGTTGTAGAAGCACCTTTGGCAGCGATTACAGCTGTTATTTACAGCCCCCGAGTCAATATGTTGTAGAAGCACCTTTGGCAGCGATTACAGCTGTTGAGTCTTTCTGGATAAATATCTAAGAGCTTTGCAAGCGTGGATTATTCTTATTAAAATTCTTCAAGCTCTGTCAAGTTTGTTGTTGATCATCGCTAGACAGCCGTTTCCAAGTCTTGCCATAGATTTTCAAGCCCGATTTAAGTAAAAACTGTAACTAGGCAACTCAAGAACATTCCATGTCTTCTTGGTTAGCAACTCCAGTGTAGATTTGACCTTGTTTTTGAGGTAACTGTCCTGCTGAAAGGTGAATTCCTCTCTCAGTGTCTGATGAAAAAAGCAGACTGAACCAGGTTTTCCTCTAGGATTTTGCCTGTTCTTAGCTCTGTTCTGTTTATTTTCATCCTGAAAAACTCGCAAGTATTTGCTGATGACAAGCATACCCATACCATGAAGCAGCCACCACCATGCTGGAAAATAAGGAGGCAGTTACACAGTGATGTGTTGTCCCCCAGTAGACCAGCCTATATCTCCCAGTAGACCAGCCTATATCCCCCAGTAGACCAGCCCATATCCCCCTGTAGACCAGCCTATATCCCCCGGTAGACCAGCCTATATCCCCCAGTAGACCAGCCTATATCCCCCAGTAGACCAGCCCAACAGGGGTCTATCTCAGCCACAGCTCCACAGTCGGCTAGCACAGGAAGTCCCCCAGTAGACCAGCCTATATCCCCCAGTAGACCAGCCTATATCCCCCAGTAGACCAGCCTATATCCCCCAGTAGACCAGCCCAACAGGGGTCTATCTCAGCCACAGCTCCACAGTCGGCTAGCACAGGAAGTCCCCCAGTAGACCAGCCTATATTCCCCAGTAGACCAGCCCAACAGGGGTCTATCTCAGCCACAGCTCCACAGTTGGCTAGCACAGGAAGTCCCCCAGTAGACCAGCCTATATCCCCCAGTAGACCAGCCTATATCCCCCAGTAGACCAGCCTATATCCCCCAGTAGACCAGCCCAACAGGGGTCTATCTCAGCCACAGCTCCACAGTCGGCTAGCACAGGAAGTCCCCCAGTAGACCAGCCTATATCCCCCAGTAGACCAGCCCAACAGGGGTCTATCTCAGCCACAGCTCCACAGTCGGCTAGCACAGGAAGTCCCCCAGTAGACCAGCCTATATCCCCCAGTAGACCAGCCTATATCCCCCAGTAGACCAGCCTATATCCCCCAGTAGACCAGCCCAACAGGGGTCTATCTCAGCCACAGCTCCACAGTCGGCTAGCACAGGAAGTCTGGCCACTAGATTGAAAAGTGAGGAACGTTATTTATCCATGACACGTTTTGTGACACCACTCCGCACCGGGTCTATTTGTATGTAAAGGTAAACATCTTGCCGTGACCATTCGACAAGAGAGGACAAGGGTCTCCCGTGACTGGCTTTATACTCATGAGACACACACACAGAGACACACACACACTCCTGTCAATGTGGTTTTACTCACAGGAGACTAGAAGTGTTGTGCAGGCATTGTGTGTGTGCGTGTGTGTGTGTGTGTGTGTGTGTGTGTGTGTGTGTGTGTGTGTGTGTGTGTGTGTGTGTGTGTGTGTGTGTGACGGACGAGCGGGCAAAGATCGCACAATACACAGACAACAAAGAATGGTCCTCAGTCTGGAGACCAAATAATGGTCCTCAGTCTGGAGACCAAAGAATGGTCCTCAGTCTGGAGACCAAAGAATGGTCCTCAGTCTAGAGACCATAGAATGGTCCTCAGTCTAGAGACCAAAGAATGGTCATCAGTCTAGAGACCAAAGAATGGTCCTCAGTCTAGAGACCAAAGAATAGTCCTCAGTCTAGAGACCAAAGAATGGTCCTCAGTCTAGAGACCAAAGAATGGTCCTCAGTCTAGAGACCAAAGAATGGTCCTCAGTCTAGAGACCAAAGAATGGTCCTCAGTCTAGAGACCAAAGAATGGTCCTCAGTCTAGAGACCAAAGAATGGTCCTCAGTCTAGAGACCAAAGAATGGTCCTCAGTCTAGAGACCAAAGAATGGTCCTCAGTCTAGAGACCAAGAATGGTCCTCAGTCTAGAGACCAAAGAATGGTCCTCAGTCTAGAGACCAAAGAATGGTCCTCAGTCTAGAGACCAAAGAATGGTCCTCAGTCTAGAGACCAAAGAATGGTCCTCAGTCTAGAGACCAAAGAATGGTCCTCAGTCTAGAGACCAAAGAATGGTCCTCAGTCTAGAGACCAAAGAATGGTCCTCAGTCTAGAGACCAAAGAATGGTCCTCAGTCTAGAGACCAAAGAATGGTCCTCAGTCTAGGACCAAGATGTCCTCAGTCTAGGACCAAAGAATGGTCCTCAGTCTAGAGACCAAAGAATGGTCCTCAGTCTAGAGACCAAAGAATGGTCCTCAGTCTAGAGACCAAAGAATGGTCCTCAGTGTAGAGACTAAAGAATAGTCCTCAGTCTAGAGACTATAGAATGGCCCTCAGTCTAGAGACCAAAGCATGGCCCTCAGTCTAGAGACCAAAGCATTGTCCTCAGTCTAAAGGCCTCAGTCCTTAGTCTAGAGACCATTGAATGGTCCTCAGTCTAGAGACCAAAGAATTGTTCTCAGTCTAGAGACCAAAGAATGGTCCTCAGTCTAGAGACCTCAGTCCTCAGTCTAGAGATAATAGAATGGTCCTCAGTCTAGAGACCAAAGAATGATCCTCAGTCCACAGCCCAAAGAATGGTCCTCAGTCTAGAGACCAAAGAATGGTCCTCAGTCTAGAGACCATAGAATAGTCCTCAGTCTAGAGACCAAAGAATGGTCCTCAGTCTAGAGACCAAAGAATGGTCCTCAGTCTAGAGACCTCCGTCCACAGTCTAGAGACCAAAGAATGGTCCTCAGTCTAGAGATCAAAGAATGATCCTCAGTCTAGAGACCATGGAATGGTCCTCAGTCTAGAGACCAAAGAATGGCCCTCAGTCTAGAGACCAAATAATGGTCCTCAGTCTAGAGACCAAAGAATGATCCTCAGTCTAGAGACCAAAGAATGGTCCTCAGTCTAGAGACCAAAGAATGGTCCTCAGTCTAGAGACCAAAGAATGGTCCTCAGTCTAGAGACCAAAGAATGGTCCTCAGTCTAGAGACCATTGAATGGTCCTCAGTCTAGAGACCAAAGAATGGTCCTCAGTCTAGAGACCAAAGAATGGTCCTCAGTCTAGAGACCAAAGAATGGTCCTCAGTCTAGAGACCATTGAATGGTCCTCAGTCTAGAGACCAAAGAATGGTCCTCAGTCTAGAGACTATAGAATGGCCCTCAGTCTAGAGACCAAAGCATGGTCCTCAGTCTAGAGACCTCAGTCCTCAGTCTAGAGACCATTGAATGGTCCTCAGTCTAGAGACCAAAGAATGGTCCTCAGTCTAGAGACCAAAGAATGGTCCTCAGTCTAGAGACCAAAGAATGGTCCTCAGTCCACAGCCCAAAGAATGGTCCTCAGTCTAGAGACCATAGAATAGTCCTCAGTCTAGAGACCAAAGAATGGTCCTCAGTCTAGAGACCAAAGAATGGTCCTCAGTCTAGAGACCTCCGTCCACAGTCTAGAGACCAAAGAATGGTCCTCAGTCTAGAGACCAAAGAATGATCCTCAGTCTAGAGACCATGGAATGGTCCTCAGTCTAGAGACCAAAGAATGGCCCTCAGTCTAGAGACCAAAGAATGGCCCTCAGTCTAGAGACCAAAGAATGGTCCTCAGTCTAGAGACCAAAGAATGATCCTCAGTCTAGAGACCAAAGAATGGTCCTCAGTCTAGAGACCAAAGAATGGTCCTCAGTCTGGAGACCAAAGAATGGCCCTCAGTCTAGAGACCAAAGAATGGTCCTCAGTCTAGAGACCAAAGAATGGTCCTCAGTCTAGAGACCAAAGAATGGTCCTCAGTCTAGAGACCAAAGAATGGTCCTCAGTCTAGATACCAAAGAATGTCCTCAGTCTAGAGACCAAAGAATGGTCCTCAGTCTAGAGACCAAAGAATGGTCCTCAGTCTAGAGACCAAAGAATGTCATCAGTCTAGAGACCAAAGAATGGTCCTCAGTCTAGAGACCAAAGAATGGTCCTCAGTCTAGAGACCAAAGAATGGTCCTCAGTGTAGAGACTAAAGAATAGTCCTCAGTCTAGAGACTATAGAATGGCCCTCAGTCTAGAGACCAAAGCATGGTCCTCAGTCTAGAGACCTCAGTCCTCAGTCTAGAGACCATTGAATGGTCCTCAGTCTAGAGACCAAAGAATGGTCCTCAGTCTAGAGACCAAAGAATGGTCGTCAGTCTAGAGACCAAAGAATGGTCGTCAGTCTAGAGACCAAAGAATGGTCCTCAGTCTAGAGACCAAAGAATGGTCCTCAGTCCACAGCCCAAAGAATGGCCCTCAGTCTAGAGACCAAAGAATGGTCCTCAGTCCACAGCCCAAAGATGAGTCCATCTAAATTCTAATTATTGTTTGCTATCTTTTAAATTCTGTCCCACCTGACTTCACACACCTTTTAGGATGGTTTAGACTTCAGATTAGTATTTTTTTCGACACAAATGACAACAATCATGGGTCAAATACTGCCCATATCAGAATAGCTTCTCCTGAAAATCCTTCTTTGTTTTTCTCCCCCCCTCTCCCAGGAATAGACAAGAGTCCTTCAAAAGTGCATGGACCACAGAACAACGCCAAAAAAACAACAACACAACAGTACCCAGACACACTAAGCACCAATAAATGAGGACAATGATATGCTTCTTCTGGCTCCTTCTCTGTCTCCAATAAGAATCCTTGTCAGGCAGAACCGACACTTTGGAATGTCTGATTGGAAATAACGGAAGACCACACACACACACACAAAGAAGAAAAATGCTCGGGACGCTATTCCATCTTTACCAGGCCACTGGTTTGAATTGGCGCATATCTACCGACGTTCAGCGCGTCTTTCACATCGAGGCATCTCCACCTAGAAACTATAGCGGGTAAATAAAGCTCAATAGACGGGACAGAAATCAGACAGCCGCATCGCAATTTACCTGGAGCAGGGAGGCATTCTGACCTGCATCTCATAGAGAGACAGAGAGAGAGGGGGACAGAGACGGGGAGAGACAGAGAGAGGGGGAGAGAGACAGAGAGAGAGAGAGACAGAGAGAGGGGGAGAGAGACAGAGAGAGAGACAGAGAGAGAGAGAGACAGAGAGGGGGAGAGAGAGAGACAGAGAGAGACAGAGACGGAGGGGGAGAGACAGAGAGAGAGAGACAGAGAGAGAGAGAGACGGAGAGACAGAGAGAGAGGGGAGAGAGAGACAGAGAGAGACAGAGAGAATGAGAGAGGGGGGAGAGAGAGATACAGTGACAGAGAGAGAGAGAGAGAGAGAAAGAGACAGGGAGAGACAGGGAGAGAGAGAGAGACAGAGAGAGACAGAGATGGAGGGGGAGAGACAGAGAGAGAGACGGAGGGGGAGAGAGAGACAGACAGAGAGAGACAGAGAGAGAGAGACAGAGAGAGAGAGACAGAGAGAGAGAGAGAGAAAGAGAGAGAGAGACAGAGAGAGAGAGAGAGAGACAGAGAGAGAGAGAGAGAGACATAGAGAGAGAGAGAGAGAGACAGAGAGAGAGAGAGAGAGACAGAGAGAGAGAAAGGGGGAGGGAGAGTCCCGTCCCCCTCGGTATGCTCACCAAAGCAAAACTAGTGCGGGGTGGATGGGATGTGAGGGGGGTTTCGGATGGGGACGGGGAAAGGTAGGTTAACCTTTGTAGGAAAACAATCTGACGTGATGGCCTTTTCCTGGCTGTGCCTGTGCTCTGACACGCATGGGAACCCCCCCTAGAAATCAGATGGCATTCAAACTCGGGATTCTCTCGAATATCAAACTATTCTCTAGACTACCGGAGAACGCAGCTCAATGTATGATGGCAGGGCCTCTACGGAGAAATAAGACGAGGACAAATGTCACAATATACATGTAGGCTATAGTCAATAAACACATCTGGAGATATAGGGGGCCATTTATATCTATGATAGCCCATCATTTTACATTCTCGTCAATTTTACATTCCCCCCTCCCCCATAGCAAATGTCCCCGTAGTGAACATTTTCACATTTTTAAAGCCTATTTAATTCAGCAGGTCATTGATGTTGATGACAGGATGTACATCTGTTCAGTTAGCTATCTCCGTTTATTTAAGTGATTTAACCTCTTTGTCTTTCTGCCTGTTGCTGCACGCATCAGCCAACCGGACCCGAATATTGACGACCGAATATTGACGACGGGTGTAATCAACTGTTAAATCAAATGTGATGCTTTTGTAGCTTTTTAAATTGTTATATAAATGTTGTTATTGTTGATATTTAAAAACGAAGTATAGCTCCAAACACTCGACCGGTGACTGCATCTCTCAAGCCATGGTATGTTTGGATACCGGGCGCAATCTTTTCCGTACAGGCCCAACAACACAGTCTCACAATCAATTCGTGCAAAATGCATTTCAGCAAATTTCGTGCGTTTTTCTGGCTTAATTCGTGAGAAAAGACACGAATTTATGTGCTTCTTAATTCGTGTTGGATGTGAGGCTGGGCTGACAGAACAGACTGCGGGGGGGAAAAAGCGCGAAAATGGTGCACACGAGCTCCGTACAGGGGAAGGAAGATCAACAAGCATAAACAACCGTAGGATAGCACAACAAGGTGAGTCCCCCCAAAAATTATTGTATGCTTCTGCATTAATTATGTAATATGTCAGGGAGATGTGTATACTGTAGGTAACAAAGTAATACTAAGTGGAGGTTGGTGTAGAAGGTGTTAGTAGCCCATGTACCTCACCCTAATTATTTGGTAGGTGGTGGTGGTGGTGGTGGTGGTGGCAAACTCGACAACTACTGGTCTAGACAAACATTTATACAAAAAAATCACTTTGTGGGGTAAATTGTACCACCACCCAAAAGGGTATTTAGGAGACTGGGGAGGGCAGAGGGACATGTGCTCTGTCTTCACAGGTAGAGCCTCTATTTATCACCTACCAGATGTGTATTTAGGAGACTGGGGAGGGAAGAGGGACATGTGCTCTGTCTTCACAGGTAGAGCCCCTATTTATCACCTACCTTCCAGACGTGTATTTAGGAGACTGGGGAGGCAGAGGGACATGTGCTCTGTCTTCCCAGGTAGAGCCCCTATTTATCACCTACCTTCCAGACGTGTATTTAGGAGACTGGGAAGGCAGAGGGACATGTGCTCTGTCTTCACAGGTAGAGCCCCTATTTATCACCTACCTTCCAGACGTGTATTTAGGAGACTGGGAAGGCAGAGGGACATGTGCTCTGTCTTCCCAGGTAGAGCCCCTATTTATCACCTACCAGACGTGTATTTAGGAGACTGGGGGGGCAGAGGGACATGTGCTCTGTCTTCACAAGTAGAGCCCCTATTTATCATCTACCAGACGTGTATTTAGGAGACTGGGGAGGGCAGAGGGCCATGTGCTCTGTCTTCACAGGTAGAGCCCCTATTTATCATCTACCAGACGTGTATTTAGGAGACTGGGAAGGCAGAGGGACATGTGCTCTGTCTTCACAGGTAGAGCCCCTATTTATCACCTACCAGACGTGTATTTAGGAGACTGGGAAGGCAGAGGGACATGTGCTCTGTCTTCCCAGGTAGAGCCCCTATTTATCACCTACCAGACGTGTATTTAGGAGACTGGGAAGGCAGAGGGACATGTGCTCTGTCTTCCCAGGTAGAGCCCCTATTTATCACCTACCAGACGTGTATTTAGGAGACTGGGAAGGCAGAGGGACATGTGCTCTGTCTTCCCAGGTAGAGCCTCTACTTATCACCTTCCAGACGTTTATTCCTGATGTTCTCCTTTGCTTTTAACCTTTAACCTTGGATCGCTTCCTGTTTAGACAAAATGAAACCTAGACAAGAAAATAATAGGTGTACTATAGCCTAGGCCCCCTATTCTGTTAGCATATTAACAATGTCAATCAAATCATGTTGATATGTCAAGGCTCCTGGAGGGTCCTTCAGGGGTTCTTCAAATTCAAACTGGGGGGGGGGGGGGGGGCACATTATTCAAAGAACCCTCATTAATGGTTCCTCAAAAAAAAAAACTTTTGGGGGGGTAAATATTTGTCCCCCTCATAATTATAAATAATAATCAGCATAACCTTAACAATAATAACAACAACAACAATAACAACAACAACAACACCAACAATAATAACAACAACAACAATAACAACAACAACATTAATAATAACAATAATAATAACAACAACAACAATAATAATAATAATAACAACAACAACAACAACAACAATAACAACAACAACATTAATAATAATAATAATAATAATAACAACAACAACAATAATAATAACAATAACACCAATATTTTAGTTGTCGGTGTTTATTATGATTTTAGTGGCAAAGCAAAATTCATAAAATCGTAAAAATGAGGTAAACTCCCAGCCCCAAGTTCAGTAGGTCTGTCGTGTTGATGTTGATATGTTGATGTGTTGAGGTGTTGATGTTGATGTGTTAATGTGTCATCTATAGGCCGTCCGTAACCAGAATGCTATGGCAGAGCATGGGGACCAAATAGGTTTCCTGTTATATTCATCAGAGGCGTATGGAGGGGGAACTCTGTGAATAAAAAACATATATAAGTATACAAATAATTAACAAAATATGCACAAATAAGGACTCTGGGATCTTCATTAAACAGGGAGGAGAAAAAATGGCTGCTGTGACTGAGTCCTGGAAGGTTCTAGAGAAACCATTCATTACAATCAACTGTAGATGATGCTGTATAACGTTATGAGACAAACTAACACCGATTGTACCGTTGTGTGTCTGCTGGTCAGTATACCTGTAGACACAGACAGACACATACGGGGCATTCGAAAAGTATTCAGACCCCTTACACTTTATCCACATTTTTCTACGTTACAGCCTTATTCTAAAATCGATTAAATTAAACATTTTCCTCATCAATCTACACACAATACCCCATAATCACAAAGCGAAAACAGTTTTTTAGAAATTTTAGCAAATGTATTAAAAAAATTATCAAACCTTATTTACGTAAGTATTCAGACCCTTTGCTATGAGACTCTAAATTGAGTTCAGGTGCATCCTGTTTCCATTGATCATCCTTGAGATGTTTCTACAACTTCATTGGAGTCCACCTGTGGTAAATTCAATTGATTGGACATGATTTGAAAAGGCAAACAGTTAACAGTGCAGGTCAGAGCAAAAACCAAGCCAAGAGGTCGAAGGAATTGTCCGTAGAGCTCAGAGACAGGATTGTGTCGAGGCACAGGTCTGGGGAAGGGTACCAAAACATTTCTGCAGCATTGAAGGTCCCCAAGAACACAGTGGCCTCCATCATTCTTAAATGGAAGAAGTTTGGAATCACCAAGACTCTTCCTAGAGCTGGCCACCTGGTCAAACGTAGCAATCAGGGGAGAAGGGCCTTGGACAGGGAGGTGACCAAGAACCCAATGGTCACTCTGACAGAGCTCCAGAGTTCCTCTGTGGAGATGGGAGAACCAGAATTACAACCAGAATTACAACCATCTCTGCAGCACTCCACCAATCAGGCCTTACGTCTGGAGGAAACCTGGCACCATCCCTACGGTGAAGCATGGTGGTGGCAGCATCAAGCTGTGGGGATGATTTTCAGTGGCAGGGACTGGGAGACTAGTCAGGATCGAGGGGAAAGATGAACAGAGCAAAGTACAGAGATCCTAGATGAAAACCTGCTTCAGAGCACTCAGAACCTCAGACTGGGGTGAAGGTTCACACAGCCAAGCATTTTTCAGTGCCAAGAAACCTACAGTTATTAAAAAACATATATATATTTTATTTAACCAGGCAAGTCAGTTAAGAACAAATTCTTATTTGCAATGGCTACCTACCTTGGTCAAACGCCAGAATGACGCTGGGCCAATTGTGTCTCCACCCTATGAGACTCCCAATCACGGTCGGGTTGTGATACAGCCTAGAAATTGAAACAGGATCTGTAGTGACATCTCTAGCACTGAGTTAGGATCTTTGAAGAACCCTTGTTTTAAAAAACAAACTGATATTTATAGGGGTTTAATGTGATATGAATAGTAGTATATATAGTAGTATAGAATAGTCTATGATAAATATTAATAAATTGATCAACGGTGACGTTATATTAAACATGAAGACTCCACATATATTTTCGGGCGACATTGAATCAAAGGTTACTAGGCTACTGTAGACCGTTCATCAAAACAGTCTCGCACTGTCTGAACGCAGACACCCCACAGTCGGCTCCCTGGGAAAGGTCACGGTTGGCCCAAACCATTTCTCTCTCGACAACCCCGGAAGTGGTTAGCATGCGAGCAAAGTCCTCTTGTGAGTCCTGCTAAGTTATAAACAGGTGAGTTGATTTTCATCCGTTGGAACCAACGAGATATGTGCATGTATATATATTTTTTTGCCGTAGTAAAGATAACCGGAGAGGTGCCGGTTGAGTGTGAATCCGTCGCGAGAGTGGAACAGAGTGCTTTGTTTACATACCGCCGGCATTTCATAAACACGTGGGGTGCACAGAGACCGATGCTAACATATTAGCCAACTACACTTTCGATAGCATTAAACTAATTTAATAAGTACGTCCGCGTGTCGTAACTGAAATTACAGGCTAGTTGAACATCACGTTGTATAACATCTCCGTTCAGATGTCCCACTTTTAGTGTTAGTGGATGTTAGAGGTTTGTTAGCCAGTTAGCTAGCTAGTATGTGCGCATGCCTTGTTATGTTGTATCAAACCTGGCTGTTTGTTGTAGCCGGTAACGTTAGATGGTCATGTTTACAGGACATACAGGTTTAGTAGTAACCTGTGGGCCAGTGTGCTTCAGGACTCTCACCAACACCTTGAAATTGTCACGACAAAAATCTGGGGTCCGGGCTACACGTGTTAATGTTGTGTGTCTGTATCCCACAATGTGCCTTTATTGGCAAGTTTACTAACAAGCTCGTGGTGTTCCGTTTTGTAACCAGTTATACACGGACTGCAGTCGTCAAAAATCACATTTTCAACAGCAGAGATGTCATATATATTGAAACAGACTATTCTCATCTGTTTCTGAACTCCGTTTGGCCGTTTGTTATTGTGTTAGCGAAGCCACTTGGGCCGTTCCCATGTAACCGTCTTCTCCCCTCTCCAGAGATTCACAGGTGGCTGCTGTTTGTCAGCTGTTTTCAGCTAGTTCCGGTAGCTGGACAGATCTGGTTACCAGGTAGTTCATGTTCAGGTAGCTGGACAGATCTGGTTACCAGGTAGTTCATGTTCAGGTGGCTGGACAGATCTGGTTACCAGGTAGTTCAGGAGGCTGGACAGATCTGGTTACCAGGTAGTTCAGGTGGCTGGACAGATCTGGTCACCAGGTAGTTCAGGAGGCTGGACAGATCTGGTCACCGGGTAGTTCATGTTCAGGTGGCTGGACAGATCTGGTTACCAGGTAGTTCAGGAGGCTGGACAGATCTGGTTACCAGGTAGTTCACGTTCAGGTGGCTGGACAGATCTGTTCACCAGGTAGTTCAGGTGGCTGGACAGATCTGGTTACCAGGTAGTTCAGGAGGCTGGACAGATCTGGTCACCAGGTAGTTCAGGTGGCTGGACAGATCTGGTTACCAGGTAGTTCAGGAGGCTGGACAGATCTGGTTACCAGGTAGTTCAGGAGGCTGGACAGATCTGGTCACCAGGTAGTTCATATTCAGGTGGCTGGACAGATCGGGTCACCAGGTAGTTCAGGAGGCTGGACAGATCTGGTCACCAGGTAGTTCATGTTCAGGTGGCTGGACAGATCTGGTTACCAGGTAGTTCATGTTCAGGTGGCTGGACAGATTGGGTCACCAGGTAGTTCAGGAGGCTGGACAGATCTGGTTACCAGGTAGTTCAGGAGGCTGGACAGATCTGGTTACCAGGTAGTTCATGTTCAGGTGGCTGGACAGATCTGTTCACCAGGTAGTTCAGGTGGCTGGACAGATCTGGTTACCAGGTAGTTCAGGAGGCTGGACAGATCTGGTCACCAGGTAGTTCAGGTGGCTGGACAGATCTGGTCACCAGGTAGTTCAGGAGGCTGGACAGATCTGGTCACCAGGTAGTTCAGGAGGCTGGACAGATCTGGTCACCAGGTAGTTCAGGAGGCTGGACAGATCTGGTTACCAGGTAGTTCAGGAGGCTGGACCCAGGTTCAGGTGGGTGATGTTAGTCAGCTGTGTTCAGGTAGTTCAGGTGGGTGATGTTAGTCAGCTGTGTTCGGGTAGTTCAGGGGGGTGATGTTAGTCAGCTGTGTTCAGGTAGTTCAGGGGGGTGATGTTAGTCCGCTGTGTTCAGGTGGGTGATGTTAGTCAGCTGTGTTCAGGTAGTTCAGGTGGGTGATGTTAGTCCGCTGTGTTCAGGTAGATCAGGTGGGTGATGTTAGTCAACTGTGTTCGGGTGGGTGATGTTAGTCAGCTGTGTTCAGGTGGGTGATGTTAGTCAGCTGTGTTCAGGTGGGTGATGTTAGTCCGCTGTGTTCAGGTGGTTCAGGTGGGTGATGTTAGTCCGCTGTGTTCAGGTGGTTCAGGTGGGTGATGTTAGTCAGTTGTGTTCAGGGGGGTGATGTTAGTCAGCTGTGTTCAGGTGGGTGATGTTAGTCAGCTGTGTTCAGGTAGTTCAGGGGGGTGATGTTAGTCAGCTGTGTTCAGGTGGGTGATGTTAGTCAGCTGTGTTCAGGTAGTTCAGGGGGGTGATGTTAGTCAGCTGTGTTCAGGTGGGTGATGTTAGTCAGCTGTGTTCAGGTAGTTCAGGGGGGTGATGTTAGTCAGCTGTGTTCAGGGGGGGTGATGTTAGTCCGCTGTGTTCAGGTGGGTGATGTTAGTCAGCTGTGTTCAGGTAGTTCAGGTGGGTGATGTTAGTCAGCTGTGTTCAGGTGGGTGATGTTAGTCAGCTGTGTTCAGGTAGTTCAGGTGGGTGATGTTAGTCAGCTGTGTTCAGGTGGGTGATGTTAGTCATCTGTGTTCAGGTGGGTGATGTTAGTCAGCTGTGTTCAGGTGGGTGATGTTAGTCGGCTGTGTTCAGGTAGTTCAGGTGGGTGATGTTAGTCAGCTGTGTCCAGGTGGGTGATGTTAGTCGGCTGTGTCCAGGTGGGTGATGTTAGTCAGCTGTGTTCAGGGGGGTGATGTTAGTCAGCTGTGTTCAGGTGGGAGATGTTAGTCCGCTGTGTTCAGGTGGGTGATGTTAGTCAGCTGTGTTCAGGTGGGTGATGTTAGTCAGCTGTGTTCAGGTAGTTCAGGTGGGTGATGTTAGTCATCTGTGTTCAGGTGGGTGATGTTAGTCAGCTGTGTCCAGGTGGGTGATGTTAGTCAGCTGTGTTCAGGGGGGTGATGTTAGTCAGCTGTGTTCAGGTGGGAGATGTTAGTCCGCTGTGTTCAGGTGGGTGATGTTAGTCCGCTGTGTTCAGGTGGGTGATGTTAGTCCGCTGTGTTCAGGTGGGTGATGTTAGTCAGCTGTGTTCAGGTGGGTGATGTTAGTCGGCTGTGTTCAGGTAGTTCAGGTGGGTGATGTTAGTCATCTGTGTTCAGGTGGGTGATGTTAGTCGGCTGTGTTCAGGTGGGTGATGTTAGTCAGCTGTGTTCAGGTAGTTCAGGGGGGTGATGTTAGTCAGCTGTGTTCAGGTGGGTGATGTTAGTCAGCTGTGTCCAGGTGGGTGATGTTAGTCAGCTGTGTTCAGGGGGGTGATGTTAGTCAGCTGTGTTCAGGTGGGAGATGTTAGTCAGCTGTGTTCAGGTAGTTCAGGTGGGTGATGTTAGTCCGCTGTGTTCGGGTGGGTGATGTTAGTCAGCTGTGTTCAGGTGGGTGATGTTAGTCAGCTGTGTTCAGGTGGGTGATGTTAGTCGGCTGTGTTCAGGTAGTTCAGGTGGGTGATGTTAGTCAGCTGTGTTCAGGTGGGTGATGTTAGTCAGCTGTGTCCAGGTGGGTGATGTTAGTCAGCTGTGTTCAGGGGGGTGATGTTATTCAGCTGTGTTCAGGTGGGAGATGTTAGTCAGCTGTGTTCAGGTAGTTCAGGTGGGTGATGTTAGTCAGCTGTGTTCAGCTAGTTCCGGTAGCTGGACAGATCTGGTTACCAGGTAGTTCATGTTCAGGTAGCTGGACAGATCTGGTTACCAGGTAGTTCAGGAGGCTGGACAGATCTGGTTACCAGGTAGTTCATGTTCAGGTGGCTGGACAGATCTGGTTACCAGGTAGTTCAGGAGGCTGGACAGATCTGGTTACCAGGTAGTTCAGGTGGCTGGACAGATCTGGTCACCAGGTAGTTCAGGAGGCTGGACAGATCTGGTCACCGGGTAGTTCATGTTCAGGTGGCTGGACAGATCTGGTTACCAGGTAGTTCAGGAGGCTGGACAGATCTGGTTACCAGGTAGTTCATGTTCAGGAGGCTGGACAGATCTGGTTACCAGGTAGTTCACGTTCAGGTGGCTGGACAGATCTGTTCACCAGGTAGTTCAGGTGGCTGGACAGATCTGTTTACCAGGTAGTTCAGGAGGCTGGACAGATCTGGTCACCAGGTAGTTCAGGTGGCTGGACAGATCTGGTTACCAGGTAGTTCAGGAGGCTGGACAGATCTGGTTACCAGGTAGTTCAGGAGGCTGGACAGATCTGGTCACCAGGTAGTTCATATTCAGGTGGCTGGACAGATCGGGTCACCAGGTAGTTCAGGAGGCTGGACAGATCTGGTCACCAGGTAGTTCATGTTCAGGTGGCTGGACAGATCTGGTTACCAGGTAGTTCACGTTCAGGTGGCTGGACAGATCTGGTTACCAGGTAGTTCATGTTCAGGTGGCTGGACAGATTGGGTCACCAGGTAGTTCAGGAGGCTGGACAGATCTGGTTACCAGGTAGTTCAGGAGGCTGGACAGATCTGGTTACCAGGTAGTTCATGTTCAGGTGGCTGGACAGATCTGTTCACCAGGTAGTTCAGGTGGCTGGACAGATCTGGTTACCAGGTAGTTCAGGAGGCTGGACAGATCTGGTCACCAGGTAGTTCAGGTGGCTGGACAGATCTGGTCACCAGGTAGTTCAGGAGGCTGGACAGATCTGGTCACCAGGTAGTTCAGGAGGCTGGACAGATCTGGTCACCAGGTAGTTCAGGAGGCTGGACAGATCTGGTTACCAGGTAGTTCAGGAGGCTGGACCCAGGTTCAGGTGGGTGATGTTAGTCAGCTGTGTTCAGGTAGTTCAGGTGGGTGATGTTAGTCAGCTGTGTTCAGGTAGTTCAGGGGGTGATGTTAGTCAGCTGTGTTCAGGTAGTTCAGGGGGGTGATGTTAGTCCACTGTGTTCAGGTGGGTGATGTTAGTCAGCTGTGTTCGGGTAGTTCAGGGGGGTGATGTTAGTCAGCTGTGTTCGGGTAGTTCAGGGGGGTGATGTTAGTCAGCTGTGTTCGGGTAGTTCAGGGGGGTGATGTTAGTCCGCTGTGTTCAGGTGGGTGATGTTAGTCAGCTGTGTTCAGGTAGTTCAGGTGGGTGATGTTAGTCCGCTGTGTTCAGGTAGATCAGGTGGGTGATGTTAGTCAACTGTGTTCAGGTGGGTGATGTTAGTCAGCTGTGTTCAGGTGGGTGATGTTAGTCAGCTGTGTTCAGGTGGGTGATGTTAGTCCGCTGTGTTCAGGTGGTTCAGGTGGGTGATGTTAGTCCGCTGTGTTCAGGTGGTTCAGGTGGGTGATGTTAGTCAGTTGTGTTCAGGGGGGTGATGTTAGTCAGCTGTGTTCAGGTGGGTGATGTTAGTCAGCTGTGTTCAGGTAGTTCAGGGGGGTGATGTTAGTCAGCTGTGTTCAGGTAGTTCAGGGGGGTGATGTTAGTCAGCTGTGTTCAGGTGGGTGATGTTAGTCAGCTGTGTTCAGGTAGTTCAGGTGGGTGATGTTAGTCAGCTGTGTTCAGGTAGTTCAGGGGGGTGATGTTAGTCAGCTGTGTTCAGGTGGGTGATGTTAGTCAGCTGTGTTCAGGTAGTTCAGGGGGGTGATGTTAGGCAGCTGTGTTCAGGGGGGGTGATGTTAGTCCGCTGTGTTCAGGTGGGTGATGTTAGTCAGCTGTGTTCAGGTAGTTCAGGTGGGTGATGTTAGTCAGCTGTGTTCAGGCGGGTGATGTTAGTCAGCTGTGTTCAGGTAGTTCAGGTGGGTGATGTTAGTCATCTGTGTTCAGGTGGGTGATGTTAGTCATCTGTGTTCAGGTGGGTGATGTTAGTCAGCTGTGTTCAGGTGGGTGATGTTAGTCGGCTGTGTTCAGGTAGTTCAGGTGGGTGATGTTAGTCAGCTGTGTTCAGGTGGGTGATGTTAGTCGGCTGTGTTCGGGGGGGTGATGTTAGTCAGCTGTGTTCAGGTGGGTGATGTTAGTCAGCTGTGTTCAGGTGGGTGATGTTAGTCGGCTGTGTTCAGGTAGTTCAGGTGGGTGATGTTAGTCAGCTGTGTTCAGGTGGGTGATGTTAGTCAGCTGTGTCCAGGTGGGTGATGTTAGTCAGCTGTGTTCAGGTGGGAGATGTTAGTCCGCTGTGTTCAGGTGGGTGATGTTAGTCAGCTGTGTTCAGGTGGGTGATGTTAGTCAGCTGTGTTCAGGTGGGTGATGTTAGTCGGCTGTGTTCAGGTAGTTCAGGTGGGTGATGTTAGTCATCTGTGTTCAGGTGGGTGATGTTAGTCAGCTGTGTCCAGGTGGGTGATGTTAGTCAGCTGTGTTCAGGGGGGTGATGTTAGTCAGCTGTGTTCAGATGGGAGATGTTAGTCCGCTGTGTTCAGGTGGGTGATGTTAGTCAGCTGTGTTCAGGTGGGAGATGTTAGTCCGCTGTGTTCAGGTGGGTGATGTTAGTCAGCTGTGTTCAGGTGGGTGATGTTAGTCATCTGTGTTCAGGTGGGTGATGTTAGTCAGCTGTGTCCAGGTGGGTGATGTTAGTCAGCTGTGTTCAGGGGGGGTGATGTTAGTCAGCTGTGTTCAGGTGGGAGATGTTAGTCAGCTGTGTTCAGGTAGTTCAGGTGGGTGATGTTAGTCAGCTGTGTTCAGGTGGGTGATGTTAGTCCGCTGTGTTCAGGTGGGTGATGTTAGTCCGCTGTGTTCAGGTGGGTGATGTTAGTCAGCTGTGTTCAGGTGGGTGATGTTAGTCGGCTGTGTTCAGGTGGGTGATGTTAGTCAGCTGTGTTCAGGGGGGTGATGTTAGTCAGCTGTGTTCAGGTGGGAGATGTTAGTCAGCTGTGTTCAGGTAGTTCAGGTGGGTGATGTTAGTCAGCTGTGTTCAGGTGGGTGATGTTAGTCTGCTGTGTTCAGGTGAGTGATGTTAGTCAGCTGTGTTCAGGTGGGTGATGTTAGTCAGCTGTGTTCAGGTAGTTCAGGTGGGTGATGTTAGTCAGCTGTGTTCAGGCGGGTGATGTTAGTCAGCTGTGTTCAGGTAGTTCAGGTGGGTGATGTTAGTCATCTGTGTTCAGGTGGGTGATGTTAGTCATCTGTGTTCAGGTGGGTGATGTTAGTCAGCTGTGTTCAGGTGGGTGATGTTAGTCGGCTGTGTTCAGGTAGTTCAGGTGGGTGATGTTAGTCAGCTGTGTTCAGGTGGGTGATGTTAGTCGGCTGTGTTCTGGGGGGTGATGTTAGTCAGCTGTGTTCAAGTGGGTGATGTTAGTCAGCAGTGTTCAGGTGGGTGATGTTAGTCGGCTGTGTTCAGGTAGTTCAGGTGGGTGATGTTAGTCAGCTGTGTTCAGGTGGGTGATGTTAGTCAGCTGTGTCCAGGTGGGTGATGTTAGTCAGCTGTGTTCAGGGGGGTGATGTTAGTCAGCTGTGTTCAGGGGGGTGATGTTAGTCAGCTGTGTTCAGGGGGGTGATGTTAGTCAGCTGTGTTCAGGGGGGTGATGTTAGTCGGCTGTGTTCAGGTAGTTCAGGTGGGTGATGTTAGTCATCTGTGTTCAGGTGGGTGATGTTAGTCAGCTGTGTCCAGGTGGGTGATGTTAGTCAGCTGTGTTCAGGGGGGTGATGTTAGTCAGCTGTGTACAGGTGGGAGATGTTAGTCAGCTGTGTTCAGGTAGTTCAGGTGGGTGATGTTAGTCAGCTGTGTTCAGGTGGGTGATGTTAGTCAGCTGTGTTCAGGTGGGTGATGTTAGTCAGCTGTGTCCAGGTGGGTGATGTTAGTCAGCTGTGTCCAGGTGGGGGATGTTAGTCCGCTGTGTTCAGGTGGGAGATGTTAGTCCGCTGTGTTCAGGTGTGTGATGTTAGTCAGCTGTGTTCAGGTGGGTGATGTTAGTCGGCTGTGTTCAGGTAGTTCAGGTGGGTGATGTTAGTCATCTGTGTTCAGGTGGGTGATGTTAGTCAGCTGTGTCCAGGTGGGTGATGTTAGTCAGCTGTGTTCAGGGGGGTGATGTTAGTCAGCTGTGTTCAGGTGGGAGATGTTAGTCAGCTGTGTTCAGGTGGGTGATGTTAGTCAGCTGTGTTCAGGTGGGAGATGTTAGTCAGCTGTGTTCAGGTAGTTCAGGTGGGTGATGTTAGTCAGCTGTGTTCAGGTGGGTGATGTTAGTCCGCTGTGTTCAGGTGGGTGATGTTAGTCCGCTGTGTTCAGGTGGGTGATGTTAGTCAGCTGTGTTCAGGTGGGTGATGTTAGTCGGCTGTGTTCAGGTAGTTCAGGTGGGTGATGTTAGTCATCTGTGTTCAGGTGGGTGATGTTAGTCAGCTGTGTCCAGGTGGGTGATGTTAGTCAGCTGTGTTCAGGGGGGTGATGTTAGTCAGCTGTGTTCAGGTGGGAGATGTTAGTCAGCTGTGTTCAGGTAGTTCAGGTGGGTGATGTTAGTCAGCTGTGTTCAGGTGGGTGATGTTAGTCTGCTGTGTTCAGGTGGGTGATGTTAGTCTGCTGTGTTCAGGTGGGTGATGTTAGTCAGCTGTGTTCAGGTGGGTGATGTTAGTCAGCTGTGTTCAGGTAGTTCAGGTGGGTGATGTTAGTCAGCTGTGTTCAGGCGGGTGATGTTAGTCAGCTGTGTTCAGGTAGTTCAGGTGGGTGATGTTAGTCATCTGTGTTCAGGTGGGTGATGTTAGTCATCTGTGTTCAGGTGGGTGATGTTAGTCATCTGTGTTCAGGTGGGTGATGTTAGTCAGCTGTGTTCAGGTGGGTGATGTTAGTCGGCTGTGTTCAGGTAGTTCAGGTGGGTGATGTTAGTCAGCTGTGTTCAGGTGGGTGATGTTAGTCGGCTGTGTTCAGGGGGGTGATGTTAGTCAGCTGTGTTCAAGTGGGTGATGTTAGTCAGCAGTGTTCAGGTGGGTGATGTTAGTCGGCTGTGTTCAGGTAGTTCAGGTGGGTGATGTTAGTCAGCTGTGTTCAGGTGGGTGATGTTAGTCAGCTGTGTCCAGGTGGGTGATGTTAGTCAGCTGTGTTCAGGGGGGGTGATGTTAGTCAGCTGTGTTCAGGGGGGTGATGTTAGTCAGCTGTGTTCAGGGGGGTGATGTTAGTCAGCTGTGTTCAGGGGGGTGATGTTAGTCGGCTGTGTTCAGGTAGTTCAGGTGGGTGATGTTAGTCATCTGTGTTCAGGTGGGTGATGTTAGTCAGCTGTGTCCAGGTGGGTGATGTTAGTCAGCTGTGTTCAGGGGGGTGATGTTAGTCAGCTGTGTACAGGTGGGAGATGTTAGTCAGCTGTGTTCAGGTAGTTCAGGTGGGTGATGTTAGTCAGCTGTGTTCAGGTGGGTGATGTTAGTCAGCTGTGTTCAGGTGGGTGATGTTAGTCAGCTGTGTCCAGGTGGGTGATGTTAGTCAGCTGTGTCCAGGTGGGGGATGTTAGTCCGCTGTGTTCAGGTGGGAGATGTTAGTCCGCTGTGTTCAGGTGTGTGATGTTAGTCAGCTGTGTTCAGGTGGGTGATGTTAGTCGGCTGTGTTCAGGTAGTTCAGGTGGGTGATGTTAGTCATCTGTGTTCAGGTGGGTGATGTTAGTCAGCTGTGTCCAGGTGGGTGATGTTAGTCAGCTGTGTTCAGGGGGGTGATGTTAGTCAGCTGTGTTCAGGTGGGTGATGTTAGTCGGCTGTGTTCAGGTAGTTCAGGTGGGTGATGTTAGTCAGCTGTGTCCAGGTGGGTGATGTTAGTCAGCTGTGTTCAGGGGGGTGATGTTAGTCAGCTGTGTTCAGGGGGGGTGATGTTAGTCAGCTGTGTTCAGGGGGGTGATGTTAGTCAGCTGTGTTCAGGGGGGTGATGTTAGTCGGCTGTGTTCAGGTAGTTCAGGTGGGTGATGTTAGTCATCTGTGTTCAGGTGGGTGATGTTAGTCAGCTGTGTCCAGGTGGGTGATGTTAGTCAGCTGTGTTCAGGGGGGTGATGTTAGTCAGCTGTGTACAGGTGGGAGATGTTAGTCAGCTGTGTTCAGGTAGTTCAGGTGGGTGATGTTAGTCAGCTGTGTTCAGGTGGGTGATGTTAGTCAGCTGTGTTCAGGTGGGTGATGTTAGTCAGCTGTGTCCAGGTGGGTGATGTTAGTCAGCTGTGTCCAGGTGGGGGATGTTAGTCCGCTGTGTTCAGGTGGGAGATGTTAGTCCGCTGTGTTCAGGTGTGTGATGTTAGTCAGCTGTGTTCAGGTGGGTGATGTTAGTCGGCTGTGTTCAGGTAGTTCAGGTGGGTGATGTTAGTCATCTGTGTTCAGGTGGGTGATGTTAGTCAGCTGTGTCCAGGTGGGTGATGTTAGTCAGCTGTGTTCAGGGGGGTGATGTTAGTCAGCTGTGTTCAGGTGGGAGATGTTAGTCAGCTGTGTTCAGGTAGTTCAGGTGGGTGATGTTAGTCAGCTGTTTTCAGGTGGGTGATGTTAGTCAGCTGTGTCCAGGTGGGTGATGTTAGTCAGCTGTGTCCAGGTGGGTGATGTTAGTCAGCTGTGTTCAGGTGGGAGATGTTAGTCCGCTGTGTTCAGGTGTGTGATGTTAGTCAGCTGTGTTCAGGTGGGTGATGTTAGTCGGCTGTGTTCAGGTAGTTCAGGTGGGTGATGTTAGTCATCTGTGTTCAGGTGGGTGATGTTAGTCAGCTGTGTCCAGGTGGGTGATGTTAGTCAGCTGTGTTCAGGGGGGTGATGTTAGTCAGCTGTGTTCAGGTGGGAGATGTTAGTCAGCTGTGTTCAGGTAGTTCAGGTGGGTGATGTTAGTCAGCTGTGTTCAGGTGGGTGATGTTAGTCAGCTGTGTTCAGGTGGGTGATGTTAGTCAGCTGTGTTCAGGTGGGTGATGTTAGTCCGCTGTGTTCAGGTGGGTGATGTTAGTCAGCTGTGTTCAGGTGGGTGATGTTAGTCGGCTGTGTTCAGGTAGGTCAGGTGGGTGATGTTAGTCATCTGTGTTCAGGTGGGTGATGTTAGTCAGCTGTGTCCAGGTGGGTGATGTTAGTCAGCTGTGTTCAGGGGGGTGATGTTAGTCAGCTGTGTTCAGGTGGGAGATGTTAGTCAGCTGTGTTCAGGTAGTTCAGGTGGGTGATGTTAGTCAGCTGTGTTCAGGTGGGTGATGTTAGTCAGCTGTGTTCAGGTGGGTGATGTTAGTCAGCTGTGTTCAGGTAGTTCAGGGGGGGTGATGTTAGTCAGCTGTGTTCAGGTGGGTGATGTTAGTCAGCTGTGTTCAGGGGGGTGATGTTAGTCAGCTGTGTTCAGGTGGGAGATGTTAGTCAGCTGTGTTCAGGTAGTTCAGGTGGGTGATGTTAGTCCGCTGTGTTCAGGTGGGTGATGTTAGTCAGCTGTGTTCAGGTGGGTGATGTTAGTCAGCTGTGTTCAGGTGGGTGATGTTATTCGGCTGTGTTCAGGTAGTTCAGGTGGGTGATGTTAGTCAGCTGTGTTCAGGTGGGTGATGTTAGTCAGCTGTGTCCAGGTGGGTGATGTTAGCCAGCTGTGTTCGGGGGGGTGATGTTATTCAGCTGTGTTCAGGTGGGAGATGTTAGTCAGCTGTGTTCAGGTAGTTCAGGTGGGTGATGTTAGTCAGCTGTGTTCAGGTGGGTGATGTTAGTCAGCTGTGTTCAGGTAGCTCAGGGGGGTGATGTTAGTCAGCTGTGTTCAGGTGGGTGATGTTAGTCCGCTGTGTTCAGGTGGGTGATGTTAGTCCGCTGTGTTCAGGTAGTTCAGGGGGGTGATGTTAGTCCGCTGTGTTCAGGTAGTTCAGGGGGGTGATGTTAGTCCGCTGTGTTCAGGTGGTTTTAACACTGAAATGTAAAGGAATCTCCGATCCCCCCCCCCCCAGGATCGATGCACCATCTTCAGTGGCTAAGCTTTCGGTCGGTCAGAACTCTGAGGAACATTGTTCATTGATCCTGACTGTGTGGAGATGCCTTTTCATTTCCTCAGACGACACACACACACCTCATCATTTCTCTGTCCTAGGTCTCTTCTCTCCACACACACACACACACACGCTCTGTCCTCTATTCCCTGGGTGGCAGTCTGTGAGCGGTCAGCGTGGCGTTTCCAGGGCAATGGCGCTCTAGGAGCCAATCATCTCTGGCCATCATGGCACAGATACGCAGCACTGGCCAGGGCAATGGACCTCACAAACCCTTTCCCTCTCTCTCTTACACACACGCGCACACACACACACACACACACACACACACACACACACACACACACACACACACACACACACACACACACACACACCACCTGACATTGAGCACAAATAGGTAACAGGAGGTTGGGTGGAGTTCTTATTAGTTTTGATGATAATGAGCAGGGTGGAGTTCACATTAGTTTTGATGATAATGAGTAGGGTGGAGTTCACATTAGTTTGATGATAATGATGATAATGAGTAGGGTGGAGTTTACATTAGTTTGATGATAATGAGTAGGGTGGAGTTCACATTAGTTTTGATGATAATGAGCAGGGTGGAGTTTACATTAGTTTTGATGATAATGAGTAGGGTGGAGTTCACATTAGTTTTGATGATAATGAGTAGGGTGGAGTTTACATTCGTTTAATGATAATGATGTTAATGAGTAGGGTGGAGTTTACATTAGTTTGATGGTAATGAGTAGGGTGGAGTTCACATTAGTTTGATGGTAATGAGTAGGGTGGAGTTCACATTAGTTTTGATGATAATGAGTAGGGTGGAGTTTACATTAGTTTAATGATAATGATGATAATGAGTAGGGTGGAGTTTACATTAGTTTTGATGATAATGAGTAGGGTGGAGTTCACATTAGTTTTGATGATAATGAGTAGGGTGGAGTTCACATTAGTTTTGATGATAATGGGTAGGGTGGAGTTCACATTAGTTTGATGATAATGATGATAATGAGTAGGGTGGAGTTTACATTAGTTTGATGGTAATGAGTAGGGTGGAGTTCACATTAGTTTGATGATAATGAGTAGGGTGGAGTTCACATTAGTTTTGATGATAATGAGTAGGGTGGAGTTCACATTAGTTTTGATGATAATGAGTAGGGTGGAGTTCACATTAGTTTGATGATAATGATGATAATGAGTAGGGTGGAGTTTACATTAGTTTGATGGTAATGAGTAGGGTGGAGTTCACATTAGTTTGATGATAATGAGTAGGGTGGAGTTCACATTAGTTTTGATGATAATGAGTAGGGTGGAGTTCACATTAGTTTTGATGATAATGAGTAGGGTGGAGTTCACATTAGTTTGATGATAATGAGTAGGGTGGAGTTCACATTAGTTTGATGGTAATGAGTAGGGTGGAGTTCACATTAGTTTGATGATGATAATGAGTAGGGTGGAGTTCACATTAGTTTGATGATAATGATGATAATGAGTAGGGTGGAGTTTACATTAGTTTGATGGTAATGAGTAGGGTGGAGTTCACATTAGTTTGATGATAATGAGTAGGGTGGAGTTCACATTAGTTTTGATGATAATGAGTAGGGTGGAGTTCACATTAGTTTTGATGATAATGAGTAGGGTGGAGTTCACATTAGTTTGATGATAATGAGTAGGGTGGAGTTCACATTAGTTTGATGGTAATGAGTAGGGTGGAGTTCACATTAGTTTGATGGTAATGAGTAGGGTGGAGTTTACGTTCGTTTTGATGATCATGATGTTATTGAGTTGGGTGGAGTTTACATTAGTTTTGATGATAATGGGCAGGGTGGAGTTCATATTAGTTTTGATGATAATGAGTTGGGTGGAGTTCACATTAGTTTGATGATAATGAGCAGGGTGGAGTTTACATTAGTTTGATGGTAATGAGTAGGGTGGAGTTCACATTAGTTTAGATGATAATGAGTAGGGTGGAGTTCACATTAGTTTGATAGTAATGAGTTGGGTGGAGTTTACATTAGGTTGATGATACTGAGTAGGGTGGAGTTCACATTAGTTTTGATGATAATGAGCAGGGTGGAGTTCACATTAGTTTGATGATAATGAGTAGGGTGGAGTTTACATTAGTTTAATGATAATGATGAAATGAGTAGGGTGGAGTTCACATTAGTTTGATGGTAATGAGTAGGGTGGAGTTCACATTAGTTTGATGGTAATGAGTAGGGTGGAGTTTACGTTCGTTTGATGGTAATGTGCAGGGTGGAGTTCACATTAGTTTGATGATAATGATGATAATGAGTAGGGTGGAGTTCACATTAGTTTAGATGATAATCAGTAGGGTGGAGTTTACATTCGTTTGATGGTAATGAGTAGGGTGGAGTACATTAGTTTGATGATAATCTCTCTCTCTGTCTCTTTCTCTGTCTCTGTCTCTCTCTCTATTCCTCCTCTCCGCAGGGTGTTGTGACTTCCGTGGTGATGTTCGGGGGCTACGCGGACAGGGCGGAGCTAGAGGATGAGCTGTACGCGGAGGAGTCCGAGGGGTCAGAGGGTGACGACAGTGAACTAGAGTTCAGACTCTACAGCCAACTCCACTACTCCTCTAACCCCGGAGAGAGGGAGGAGGTGGAGGAGGAAGTGGGAGACAGGCACCTCTCCTCCAGCCACGGAGAGAAGGAGGAGGTGGAGGAGGAGGTGGGAGACAGGCGCCTCTCCTCCAGCAACGGAGAGAAGGAGGAGGAGGAAGATGGGAGCAAGGCCAAACGACAGCGGCCACCCCTGTCACATGATCATGGTCACAGAGATCTACGGCAAAACCTGCTGGGGGACGCAGAGCAGAAACAACAGAAAGTCAAACTAAAAACCCAACAGGCGAGGAAACAGCAGAGAGGTCTCTCCAAAGGTGAGTGGAGGAGAACAGACAGACCACTACTGTGTGTTTGTTTACACAGGGCTTTATCCAAAGGTGCGTGAATGTCCACTCACTGTCTGCGTCTGTAAAATTACCATGTAGTATTTTGTCCAGTAGTCACTTCTGCATAACTAACTACCTTGTAGTGAGCTAGCGAGGCTAATTAACTAACTAACTACCTTGTAGTGAGCTATCCGGCTAGCGAGGCTAATTAACTAACTAACTAACTACCTTGTAGTGAGCTAGCCGGCTAGCGAGGCTAATTAACTAACTAACTACCTTGTAGTGAGCTAGCCGGCTAGCGAGGCTAATTAACTAACTAACTACCTTGTAGTGAGCTAGCCGGCTAGCGAGGCTAATTAACTAACTAACTACCTTGTAGTGAGCTAGCCGGCTAGCGAGGCTAATTAACTAACTAACTACCTTGTAGTGAGCTAGCCGGCTAGCGAGGCTAATTGAGTGACTTTCTATCCTGTCCTACAGTTACAAATAACACCACCTCCATTCAGATGAATAACTAGCAGTAGTTATAACTATAACTAGCACGCTACACGTTGGCTCTTGTTCGTTGTACAATATACTATACTCCTTTTCACTTTTAGTTCCGTCATTCCAGTTCCGTCATTCTAGTTCCGTCATTCTAGTTCCAACATTCTAGTTCCGTCATTCTAGTTCCAACATTCTAGTCCCGTCATTCTATCCCGTCATTCTAGTTCCGTCATTCTAGTTCCAACATTCTAGTTCCGTCATTCTAGTTCCAACATTCTAGTTCCGTCATTCTAGTTCCGTCATTCTAGTTCCAACATTCTAGTTCCAACATTCTAGTTCCGTCATTCTAGTCCCATCATACATATATATTTATTCATTCATTGGGGTTCACAGTGCCGGACTGAATCGAGGTCCCTGAACGGTTGGGTATAAATACCTCTATTGCCCTAATTATGATGCATAATCATTGTTGCAACGGGTTTATCACTTATTATTTTGGTGTCCATTTCCTGCGTTGCAAAAAAACAACAACCCCATAACTCTCCTCTATCATTCCCCAAGGTGACCCCAGACGTCAACGGTTGTTCCAGGAGGTCATAGTCATCGACTCGAGTCAAGATGACGTCATCACAGTGTCAGACAACACGGAGGAAGATGACGGGGTGTGTAGCTTGAAAGGTCAGAGGTTAAAGAAAGGACCCCTGCAGGCCTCGACGCCGGGACAACAGGTACGGCGACAGAATGTGTCTTCGGCTTGTTCCTAGTGGCCACGTTACGTGGTACCAAAATCTTCATAGTGACTCCCCTCTGAGACAGTATTGATCTCTAGAAACACCAACCCCTTCTAGACAGTAACATAACGACTCCCCTCTGGGACAGTATTGATCTCTAGAAACACCAACCCCTTCTAGACAGTAACATAACGACTCCCCTCTGGGACAGTATTGATCTCTAGAAACACCAACCCCTTCTAGACAGTAACATAGCGACTCCCCCTGGGACAGTATTGATCTCTAGAAACACCAACCCCTTCTAGACAGTAACATAACGACTCCCCCCTGGGACAGTATTGATCTCTAGAAACACCAACCCCTTCTAGACAGTAACATAGTGACTCCCCTCTGGGACAGTATTGATCTCTAGAAACACCAACCCCTTCTAGACAGTAACATAATGACTCTGGGACAGTATTGATCTCTAGAAACACCAACCCCTTCTAGACAGTAACATAGTGACTCCCCTCTGGGACAGTATTGATCTCTAGAAACACCAACCCCTTCTAGACAGTAACATAACGACTCCCCCTGGGACAGTATTGATCTCTAGAAACACCAACCCCTTCTAGACAGTAACACAACGACTCCCCCCTGGGACAGTATTGATCTCTAGAAACACCAACCCCTTATAGACAGTAACATAATGACTCTGGGACAGTATTGATCTCTAGAAACACCAACCCCTTCTAGACAGTAACATAATGACTCCCCCCTGGGACAGTATTGATCTCTAGAAACACCAATCCCTTCTAGACAGTAACATAGTGACTCCCCTCTGAGACAGTATTGATCTCTAGAAACACCAACCCCTTCTAGACAGTAACATAGCGACTCCCCCTGGGACAGTATTGATCTCTAGAAACACCAACCCCTTCTAGACAGTAACATAACGACTCTCCCCTGGGACAGTATTGATCTCTAGAAACACCAACCCCTTCTAGACAGTAACATAGTGACTCCCCTCTGGGACAGTATTGATCTCTAGAAACACCAACCCCTTCTAGACAGTAACATAATGACTCTGGGACAGTATTGATCTCTAGAAACACCAACCCCTTCTAGACAGTAACATAACGACTCCCCCCTGGGACAGTATTGATCTCTAGAAACACCAACCCCTTCTAGACAGTAACATAACGACTCCCCCCTGGGACAGTATTGATCTCTAGAAACACCAACCCCTTCTAGACAGTAACATAACGACTCTCCCCTGGGACAGTATTGATCTCTAGAAACACCAACCCCTTCTAGACAGTAACATAGTGACTCCCCTCTGGGACAGTATTGATCTCTAGAAACACCAACCCCTTCTAGACAGTAACATAATGACTCTGGGACAGTATTGATCTCTAGAAACACCAACCCCTTCTAGACAGTAACATAGTGACTCCCCTCTGGGACAGTATTGATCTCTAGAAACACCAACCCCTTCTAGACAGTAACATAACGACTCCCCCCTGGGACAGTATTGATCTCTAGAAACACCAACCCCTTATAGACAGTAACATAATGACTCTGGGACAGTATTGATCTCTAGAAACACCAACCCCTTCTAGACAGTAACATAACGACTCCCCCCTGGGACAGTATTGATCTCTAGAAACACCAACCCCTTCTAGACAGTAACATAATGACTCTGGGACAGTATTGATCTCTAGAAACACCAACCCCTTCTAGACAGTAACATAACGACTCCCCCCTGGGACAGTATTGATCTCTAGAAACACCAACCCCTTCTAGACAGTAACATAACGACTCCCCCCTGGGACAGTATTGATCTCTAGAAACACCAACCCCTTATAGACAGTAACGTAATGACTCTGGGACAGTATTGATCTCTAGAAACACCAACCCCTTCTAGACAGTAACATAACGACTCCCCCCCTAGGACAGTATTGATCTCTAGAAACACCAACCCCTTATAGACAGTAACATAACGACTCCCCCCTGGGACAGTATTGATATCTAGAAACACCAACCCCTTCTAGACAGTAACATAATGACTCTGGGACAGTATTGATCTCTAGAAACACCAACCCCTTCTAGACAGTAACATAACGACTCCCCCCTGGGACAGTATTGATCTCTAGAAACACCAACCCCTTATAGACAGTAACGTAATGACTCTGGGACAGTATTGATCTCTAGAAACACCAACCCCTTCTAGACAGTAACATAACGACTCCCCCCCTAGGACAGTATTGATCTCTAGAAACACCAACCCCTTATAGACAGTAACATAACGACTCCCCCCTGGGACAGTATTGATATCTAGAAACACCAACCCCTTCTAGACAGTAACATAATGACTCTGGGACAGTATTGATCTCTAGAAACACCAACCCCTTCTAGACAGTAACATAACGACTCCCCCCTGGGACAGTATTGATCTCTAGAAACACCAACCCCTTCTAGACAGTAACATAACGACTCCCCCCTGGGACAGTATTGATCTCTAGAAACACCAACCCCTTATAGACAGTAACGTAATGACTCTGGGACAGTATTGATCTCTAGAAACACCAACCCCTTCTAGACAGTAACATAACGACTCCCCCCCTAGGACAGTATTGATCTCTAGAAACACCAACCCCTTATAGACAGTAACATAACGACTCCCCCCTGGGACAGTATTGATATCTAGAAACACCAACCCCTTCTAGACAGTAACATAATGACTCTGGGACAGTATTGATCTCTAGAAACACCAACCCCTTCTAGAATCAGATCAGCTCTGAAAAAGATCTGATGTGATTGGTCAAAAGAGCAATTAAGTGGCGATATAAGAATTGGACTGCCTGTGTAAAGGCAGCCTAGGTGGCAGTACTCCAGACCCAGCTGCAGCATGGTCCACAACCAACTCCACGCTGGTTCTGATGAACTAGCCGTTAACAGTCATCAATGAATAATACCATTTATTATGTTGCCCCCCCTTAGAGAAACCCCGCCCCAAAGAAGGGGAGCTCCAGTGTGGGCTCTGACTCGGTGGTGGTGTTGGACTCAGAATCCGGAGCGAAGTCTGGATCGGACTCTGACAGTCTGGAGAGCTGGATGATTCTAGGCAGTGGGAAACAAGATGGAGACCAGGGCATCATACTGAACCTGGAGGGAGAAGGAGACATTAAAGGTAGGGAGGGAGGGAGGGAGGGAGGGAGGGAGGGAGGGAGGGAGGGAGGGAGAAGGAGACATTAAAGGGAGGGAGGGAGGGAGGGAGGGAGGAGACATTAAAGGTAGGGAGGAAACAAGATGGAGACCAGGGCATCATACTGAACCTGGAGGGAGAAGGAGACATTAAAGGGAGGGAGGGAGGGAGGGAGGGAGGGAGGGAGGAAACAAGATGGAGACCAGGGCATCATACTGAACCTGGAGGGAGAAGGAGACATTAAAGGGAGGGAGGGAGGGAGGGAGGGAGGGAGGGAGGGAGGGAGGGAGGGAGGGAGAAGGAGACATTAAAGGGAGGGAGGGAGGGAGGGAGGGAGAGAGGAGACATTAAAGGTAGGGAGGAAACAAGATGGAGACCAGGGCATCATACTGAACCTGGAGGGAGAAGGAGACATTAAAGGGAGGGAGGGAGGAGACATTAAAGGTAGGGAGGGAGGGAGGGGGGGAGGGAGGAGACATTAAAGGGAGGGAGGGAGGGAGAAGGAGACATTAAAGGGTGGGGGGGAGGGAGGAGACATTAAAGGTAGGGAGGGAGGGAGGGAGAAGGAGACATTAAAGGGTGGGAGGGAAGGAGGGAGGGAGGAGACATGGGAGGGAGAAGGAACATTAAAGGGAGGGTGGGAGGGAGAAGGAGACATTAAAGGGGGGGAGGAAGGGAGAAGGAGACATTAAAGGGGGGGAGGAAGGGAGAAGGAGACATTAAAGGGAGAGTGCTGGTCGACAACATTCAGAACATCCCATCTACCTGTTAGTGTTGTGTTGGTCCAGAACATCCCATCTACCTGTTGGTGTTGTGTTGGTCCAGAACATCCCATCTACCTGTTAGTGTTGTGTTGACATGTGTGTGTGTGTTCTCTGCAAATCTCTTCAGATCTACACATTAGCAAACCTACAACCTCAGCAACCTCTCTCTCTCTCTCTCTCTCTCTCATTCTCTCCCATTTTTTCTCCCATTTTCTGTCTCTCTCTCTCATTCTCTCTCTCTCTCTCTCTCTCTCTCTCTCTCTCTCTCTCATTCTCTCTCCCATTTTTTCTCCCATTCTCTCTCTCCCCTCTCTCTCTCTCATTCTCTCTCTCATTCTCTCTCTCTCATTCTCTCTCTCATTCTCTCTCTCTCTCTCATTCGCTCTCTCTCATTCTCTCTCTCTTTCTCTCTCTCTCTCCCATTTTTTCTCCCATTCTCTCTCTCCCCTCTCTCTTTCTCTCTCTGTCTCTCTCATTCTCTCTCTCTTTCTCTCTCTCTCCCATTCTCTCTCTCTCCCTCCCTCTCTTTCTCTTGTTCTCACTCTGTTACTCCCTCATTTGAATTTCCCTGGGCTGAAGTTTCTGCAAGAGTGCCCCTGCACACACACCACACACACACACACACACACACACACACACACCAGGGGAAGGGAGAGGTTCAAGAGCTGGTATGGGGCTCTGTGTTTGGGCTGATCCTACCCCCACCCCCTGTGATCTCTGGAGCTTGACCTCATGTCTGCACATGGGGGTCACGGGGGGAGTGTGGGGGGGGGGCTGTAGCTACGTTTTGGGAGTGGAAAGGCAACAGGAAAGGGGCGGGGTCTGAATATAGACAGGCTAGCCACAGGAAAGGGGGCGGGGTCTGAATATAGACAGGCTAGCCACAGGAAAGGGGGCGGGGTCTGAATATAGACAGGCTAGCCACAGGAAAGGGGGCGGGGTCTGAATATAGACAGGCTAGCCACAGGAAAGGTGGCGGGGTCTGAATATAGACCGGCTAGCCACAGGAAAGGGGGCGGGGTCTGAATATAGACAGGCTAGCCACAGGAAAGGGGGCGGGGTCTGAATATAGACCGGCTAGCCACAGGAAAGGGGGCGGAGTATAGACAGGCTAGCCAGAGGAAAGGGGCGGGGTCTGAATATAGACAGGCTAGCCAGAGGAAAGGGGGCGGGGTCTGAATATAGACCGGCTAGCCACAGGAAAGGGGGCGGTGTCTGAATATAGACAGGTTAGCCAGAGGAAAGGGGGCGGGGTCTGAATATAGACAGGCTAGTCAGAGGAAAGGGGCGGGGTCTGAATATAGACAGGCTAGCCAGAGGAAAGGGGGCTGGGTCGGAATATAGACAGGCTAGCCACAGGAAAGGGGGCGGGGTCTGAATATAGACAGGCTAGCCAGAGGAAAGGGGGCGGGGTCTGAATATAGACAGGCTAGCCAGAGGAAAGGGGGCGGGGTCTGAATATAGACAGGCTAGCCAGAGGAAAGGGGGTGGGGTCTGAATTTGGAACGGCTAGCCAGAGGAAAGGGGGCGGAGTATAGACAGGCTAGCCAGATGAAAGGGGGCGGGGTCTGAATATAGACAGGCTAGCCACAGGAAAGGGGGTGGGGTCTGAATATAGACAGGCTAGCCAGAGGAAAGGGGGCGGGGTCTGAATATAGACAGGCTAGCCAGAGGAAAGGGGGCGGGGTCTGAATATAGACAGGCTAGCCACAGGAAAGGGGGCGGGGTCTGAATATAGACAGGCTAGCCACAGGAAAGGGGGCGGGGTCTGAATATAGACAGGTTAGCCAGAGGAAAGGGGGCGGGGTCTGAATATAGACAGGTTAGCCACAGGAAAGGGGGCGGGGTCTGAATATAGACAGGCTAGCCACAGGAAAGGGGGCGGGGTCTGAATATAGACAGGCTAGCCACAGGAAAGGGGGCGGGGTCTGAATATAGACAGGCTAGCCACAGGAAAGGGGGCGGGGTCTGAATATAGACCGGCTAGCCAGAGGAAAGGGGGCGGGGTCTGAATATAGACCGGCTAGCCACAGGAAAGGGGGCGGGGTCTGAATATAGACCGGCTAGCCACAGGAAAGGGGGCGGGGTCTGAATATAGACAGGCTAGCCAGAGGATAGGGGGCGGGGTCTGAATATAGACAGGCTAGCCAGAGGAAAGGGGGCGGGGTCTCCACAGTGAGTATAGTGAAGGGTGATTTAGTGTTTTTTTGCTGTGAAGAGGGGGGAGGCGGGGGTAGGGGGGAGGCGGCGGAGGGGTAAGGAGGGAGGAGGTGAAGGAGGAGGTGGAGGGGTAAGGGGGAGGAGGTGGAGGGGTAAGGGGGAGGAGGTGGAGGGGTAAGGGGGAGGAGGTGGAGGGGTAAGGGGGAGGAGGTGGAGGGGGGAGGGGGAGGGGCGAGGTGGAGGGGTAAGGGGGAGGAGGTGGAGGGGTAAGGGGGAGGAGGTGGAGGGGTAAGGGGGAGACTGGGTAAGGGGGGAGGTGGAGATGAAAAGGCCCAGTCGCTTCAGTATTCTATTTGTACTCAGAGTCCGACGAAGGACGAACTTCTCATTGTCTCACACACACACACACACACACACACACACACACACACACACACACACACACACACACACCCCCCAATCGGAGAACCCGGGTGTGTCTGTCTCTTCCAGCAGCAGCCAGATGGAACCGGATAATTCAAAACCCAGCAGTCACTGGGGGGGTTCAGACTCTCTCCTTTTCTCTCTTCTATTCTCCCTCCTCTTTCTCTCACCCTCTTGTTGTCCCCTTGGTCTTGGTCCTGTGCACACCAAACTTTGTTTGAGGCTTAAAGGCCGCGTCTGTCGGGGTGGGCGAGCGGATCTGTGTCTCGTCTTCCTGCGAGCATTTGGGGGGGAAAATGTTTCTCTTCACTCACTTACAGGGGCGAAAGGTAAGACATCTTCTCTCTCCTCTGGTTCTCTGGTAGTAGTAGAGGCCTAGTTTGGACCATGGCAGGGTGTTGGGTCCTCTCCTCTGGTTCTCTGGTAGTAGTAGGGACTAGAGGCCTAGTTTGGACCACGGCAGGGTGTTGGGTCCTCTCCTCTGGTTCTCTGGTAGTAGTAGGGACTAGAGGCCTAGTTTGGACCACGGCAGGGTGTTGGGTCCTCTCCTCTGGTTCTCTGGTAGTAGTAGGGACTAGAGGCCTAGTTTGGACCCCAGCAGGGTGTTGGGTCCTCTCCTCTCTCCTCTGGTTCTCTAGTAGTAGTAGGGGCTAGAGGTCTAGTTTGGACCCCAGCAGGGTGTTGGGTCCTCTCCTCTGGTTCTCTGGTAGTAGTAGGGGCTAGAGGCCTAGTTTGGACCCCGGCAGGGTGTTTGGTCCTCTCCTCTCTCCTCTGGTTCTCTAGTAGTAGTAGGGGCTAGAGGTCTAGTTTGGACCCCGGCAGGGTGTTGGGTTCTCTCCTCTGGTTCTCTGGTAGTAGTAGGGGCTAGAGGTCTAGTTTGGACCCCGGCAGGGTGTTGGGTCCTCTCCTCTGGTTCTCTGGTAGTAGTAGGGGCTAGAGGCCTAGTTTGGACCCCAGCAGGGTGTTGGGTCCTCTCCTCTGGTTCTCTGGTAGTAGTAGGGGCTAGAGGCCTAGTTTGGACCCCGGCAGGGTGTTGGGTCCTCACCTCTGGTTCTCTGGTAGTAGTAGGGGCTAGAGGCCTAGTTTGGACCCCGGCAGGGTGTTGGGTCCTCTCCTCTCTCCTCTGGTTCTCAGGTAGTAGTAGGGGCTAGAGGCCTAGTTTGGACCCCAGCAGGGTGTTGGGTCCTCTCCTCTGGTTCTCTGGTAGTAGTAGGGGCTAGAGGTCTAGTTTGGACCCCGGGCAGGGTGTTGGGTCCTCTCCTCTGGTTCTCTGGTAGTAGTAGGGGCTAGAGGCCTAGTTTGGACCCCGGCAGGGTGTTGGGTCCTCTCCTCTGGTTCTCTGGTAGTAGTAGGGGCTAGAGGCCTAGTTTGGACCCCGGCAGGGTGTTGGGTCCTGGGCTTCCCTTTTTCTACACCCAGGTTTCACTTATCCCTTTCTATCTTTTCATCCCTGTTTTCTCTCTCTCTCTCGTTCCCTCTCTTTTACCTGGTTTTAATCCAACCACCTCCTATTTCTCCCCAGCAGAAATGGAACCTGCTTCTCTGGTAGTAGTAGGGGCTAGAGGCCTGCTTCTCTGGTAGTAGTAGGGGCTAGAGGCCTGCTTCTCTGGTAGTAGTAGGGGCTAGAGGCCTGCTTCTCTGGTAGTAGTAGGGGCTAGAGGCCTGCTTCTCTGGTAGTAGTAGGGGCTAGAGGCCTGCTTCTCTGGTAGTAGTAGGGGCTAGAGGCCTGCTTCTCTGGTAGTAGTAGGGGCTAGAGGCCTGCTTCTCTGGTAGTAGTAGGGGCTAGAGGCCTGCTTCTCTGGTAGTAGTAGGGGCTAGAGGCCTGCTTTTCTGGTAGTAGTAGGGGCTAGAGGCCTGCTTCTCTGGTAGTAGTAGGGGCTAGAGGCCTGCTTCTCTGGTAGTAGTAGGGGGCTAGAGGCCTGCTTCTCTGGTAGTAGTAGGGGCTAGAGGCCTGCTTCTCTGGTAGTAGTAGGGGCTAGAGGCCTGCTTCTCTGGTAGTAGTAGGGGCTAGAGGCCTGCTTCTCTGGTAGTAGTAGGGGCTAGAGGCCTGCTTCTCTGGTAGTAGTAGGGGCTAGAGGCCTGCTTCTCTGGTAGTAGTAGGGGCTAGAGGCCTGCTTCTCTGGTAGTAGTAGGGGCTAGAGGCCTGCTTCTCTGGTAGTAGTAGGGACTAGAGGCCTGCTTCTCTGGTAGTAGTAGGGGCTAGAGGCCTGCTTCTCTGGTAGTAGTAGGGGCTAGAGGCCTGCTTCTCTGGTAGTAGTAGGGGCTAGAGGCCTGCTTCTCTGGTAGTAGTAGGGGCTAGAGGCCTGCTTCTCTGGTAGTAGTAGGGGCTAGAGGCCTGCTTCTCTGGTAGTAGTAGGGGCTAGAGGCCTGCTTCTCTGGTAGTAGTAGGGGCTAGAGGCCTGCTTCTCTGGTAGTAGTAGGGGCTAGAGGCCTGCTTCTCTGGTAGTAGTAGGGGCTAGAGGCCTGCTTCTCTGGTAGTAGTAGGGACTAGAGGCCTGCTTCTCTGGTAGTAGTAGGGGCTAGAGGCCTGCTTCTCTGGTAGTAGTAGGGGCTAGAGGCCTGCTTCTCTGGTAGTAGTAGGGGCTAGAGGCCTGCTTCTCTGGTAGTAGTAGGGGCTAGAGGCCTGCTTCTCTGGTAGTAGTAGGGGCTAGAGGCCTGCTTCTCTGGTAGTAGTAGGGGCTAGAGGCCTGCTTCCTAAACTGTCATTTGACTGGAAACACTCACCAGCAAGGGGTTTGTCAGACCTGTGTGTGTGTGTTGGGCTTTGGATTGGTGTGAAGAGATCAGGATAGGGGACGTGGTTGGTAGTGTGTGTGTGTTTATGGAGGGGGGGGGGGGGGTTGCTATGTCTGGAAGCTTAGGTAGGGGGCTTTGTATGTGTGTGTGGGAGGTTAGGTGCAGGGAGGAGGCGTGTGTGTGTGTGGGGGCGGTTAGGTGCAGGGAGGAGGCGTGTGTGTGTGTGGGGGGGCGGTTAGGTGCAGGGAGGAGGCGTGTGGGGGGGGGGGGTTAGGTGCAGGGAGGAGGCGTGTGTGTGTGTGGGCGGTTAGGTGCAGGGAGGAGGCGTGTGTGTGTGGGGGGGGCGGTTAGGTGCAGGGAGGAGGTGTGTGTGTGGGGGGGGCGGTTAGGTGCAGGGAGGAGGCGTGTGTGTCTGTGTGCGCGGGGGTGCCTGTTTAAAACACACTGTGTGGTAGTATGGGTAGGGAGAGTTCCACCTCGTGTGGCCCTGGGTGACACAGATAACAGAGGATCCTCACAACAGGAAGATATTTATTTCATATCGAATCAAAGAGAAAATTATCTGGCATTTCAGATTGGAGTTTATATCATTTTATTATAATTATCTTCATTTTGTTATAATATTTAATTAATATTTAATATAATATTTCCCATGACAGACTTGGTTTGACATTTAATAAATAAAAACATTTTTTAATGTTTTAAACAAATCAAGTGTTGGTTTGAAATAAGAATGTTTAACTAATATTTTTTAAATTCTATTTTTTTAAATCAGCGTTTTAAATGTAATAAAAACCCACACAGAGTTTGTCTCCTTTATCAACTAATCACTCGTTTTGGACACGTCAAAAGGCATCGTTGTCAGTCTACAGACCCATTAAACCCCTCATTAAACCCCCCCATTAACCCATTAACCCCCCCCCCATTAAACCCATTAACCCCCCCATTAAACCCCCCATTAAACCCATTAAACCCCCATTAAACCCATTAACCCCCCCCATTAAACCCCCCATTAAACCCTTAACCCCCCCATTAAACCCATTAACCCCCCCCCCATTAAAACCATTAACCCCCCCCCCCATTAAACCCATTAACCCCCACATTAACCCCACATTAAACCCATTAACCCCCCAATTAAACCCCCCATTAAACCCATTAACCCCCCCCCCCCCCCCCCCATTAACCCCCCCCCCCCCACCATTAAACCCCCCCATCAGAAATATTGACGATCCCAAAGAGAGTCCCTTCACCGTATCGACAGACTGCGGGGGGGGGGTGTCAAAAAAAGAGTATTTCTTCAGAGCGTTGATTACCGAGCAGATACATTTACATTTATTACAGACATCCGCCTGACCACACACATGATATATCAGTGCTTATCTGCTTCTTTTAAAAGATTCACCGTGGAAATGTAATTGTTTAAAAAAATAATTAAATTGATTTAATTGATTTAATTTAACTGTTGTTCAAGCTCTTTCATTTAACAAGCTGTTTTGTCTAATAATCTACTACAATGTTACTTCGTTTATTTCGTTTTTTCATTTATCCACTGTTTAGTTTTGTAGTTTGATATTTATACCGAACAAAAAATATATCAATGAAACACGCAACAATTTTAATCGATTTTTACAGAGTTACAGTTTCATAGAAGGAAAGAAGTTTAAATTGAAATAAATGTATGAATTAGGTTGTAATCTATGGATTTCACATGACTGGGAATACAGATATGAATCTGTTGGTCACAGATACCTTAAACAAAAACAATAGGCCTCACAATGAGCCTCAGGATCTCGTCACGGGATCTCTGTGCATTCAAATTGCCATCGATAAAATGCAATTGTGTTCGTTGTCCGTAGTTTACGCCTGCCCCCATACCATAACTCCACCTCCACCGTGGGGCCCTCTGTTCACAACCCCCCCTACCTCCACCGTGGGCCCTCTGTTCACAACGTTGACATCAACAAACACCATAGCTCCACCTCCACCATGGGGCCCTCTGTTCACAACGTTGACATCAACAAACACCATAACCCACCTCCACCGTGGGCCCTCTGTTCACAACGTTGACATCAACAAACACCATAACCCCACCTCCACCGGGTGGGGCCCTCTGTTCACAACGTTGACATCAACAAACACCATAACTCCACCTCCACCGTGGGGCCCTCTGTTCACAACGTTGACATCAGCAAACACCACACCAAACTCCACCTCCACCGTGGCGGCCCCCTGTTCACAACGATGACATCACCATAACCCCACCTCCACCGTGGGGCCCTCTGTTCAGCAAATCACTCGCCCACATACGATGCCAACCAGTGATGAGCGGTTGTGAGGCCAGTGGGACATACTGGCAAATTCTCTAAAACAACGTTTGGAGCGGCTTATGGTAGAGAAATGAACATTCAATTTTCCGAGGGCAACAGCTTGACATTCCTGTCAAGTCAGCATACCAATTTCAATGCTCCCACAAAACACGAGACATCTGTGGCAATTGTGTGTTGTGTGACAAAAACTGCAAATGTTTTAGAGTGGCCTTTTATTGTCCCCCCCCCAGCACAAGGTGCACCTGTGTAATGTCCATGATGTTTAAAATCGGCTTCTTGATATGCCACACCTGTCAGGTGGATCGATTTGATCTGGGGCGAAGGAGAAATGTTCACTAACAAGGATGTCAACAAATGTCTGCAATAATAATCAGAATATTAATAAATTCTATTTTAATATTATATAATTATATTACATATGACTAGTAACAGAGTAATAAGCCTTTTTGTGCGTATGTTAATTTTCTGGGATCTTTTTATTTCACTTTACATGTTGCGTTTCTATATTTTGTTTATTGACGTTTTTTTTTAAAATCAACGGTTTAGTTTTTGTAGTTCTGTGTGTTTTCTGTTGTCTGTCTTCAGTCACCTCTGTAGTGGTAGAACTAACACGTTGTATAGTGGTTGAACTGATACTCTGTGTGTGTGTGTGTGGGAACAATAGTAGTGTGTGTGTGGGAACAATAGTAGTGTGTGTGTGTGTGTGTGGGAACAGTAGTAGTGTGTGTGGGGACAGTAGTAGTGTGTGTGTGTGTGTGGGGACAGTAGTAGTGTGTGTGTGTGTGTGGGGACAGTAGTAGTGTGTGTGTGTGTGTGGGGACAGTAGTAGTGTGTGTGGGGACAGTAGTGTGTGTGTGTGTGTGTGTGTGTGTGTGGGGGACAGTAGTAGTGTGTGTGGGGACAGTAGTAGTGTGTGTGTGGTGTGTGTGTGTGTGTGTGTGTGTGTGTGTGTGTGGGAACAGTAGTAGTGTGTGTGTGTGGGGACAGTAGTAGTGTGTGTATGTGTGTGTGTGTCGGGGCCAGAGGAAGCTGTTCTTCAGGGTTAGATAAACACTCCTCCTGTCTATGAATACTCTGAATATGGAAATGTTCTTTATTTTTACACTTCTCGGAACATCTGTGTGTGTGAACAATAGTAGTGTGTGTGTGGGAACAATAGTAGTGTGTGTGTGGGAACAATAGTAGTGTGTGTGTGTGTGTGGGAACAATAGTAGTGTGTGTGTGGGAACAATAGTAGTGTGTGTGTGGGAACAATAGTAGTGTGTGTGTGTGTGGGAACAATAGTAGTGTGTGTGTGTGTGGGAACAATAGTAGTGTGTGTGTGTGTGGGAACAATAGTAGTGTGTGGTGGGAACAATAGTAGGTGTGTGGTGTGTGTGTGTGTGTGGGAACAATAGTAGTGTGTGGTGTGTGTGTGTGTTGGGAACAATAGTAGTGTGTGTGTGTGGTGTGGGAACAATAGTAGTGTGTGTGTGTGGTGTGTGTGGGAACAATAGTAGTGTGTTGTGTGTGTGTGTGGGGACAATAGTAGTGTGTGTGTGTGTGTGGGAACAATAGTAGTTGTGTGTGTGTGTGTGTGTGTGTGTGTGTGGGAACAATAGTAATGTGTGTGTGTGTGTGTGGGAACAATAGTAATGTGTGTGTGTGTGTGGGAACAATAGTAATTGTGTGTGTGTGTGTGGGAACAATAGTAATGTGTGTGTGTGTGTGTGTGTGGGAACAATAGTAATGTGTGTGTGTGTGTGGGAACAATAGTAATGTGTGTGTGGGAACAATAGTAATGTGTGTGTGTGTGTGTGGGAACAATAGTAATGTGTGTGTGTGTGTGTGGGAACAATAGTAATGTGTGTGTGTGTGTGGGAACAATAGTAATGTGTGTGTGTGTGTGTGGGAACAATAGTAATGTGTGTGTGTGTGTGGGAACAATAGTAGCGTGTGTGTGTGTGTGTGTGTGTGGGAACAATAGTCGTGTGTGTGTGTGTGTGTGTGTGTGTGGGAACAATAGTAGTGTGTGTGTGTGTGTGTGTGTGTGGGAACAATAGTAGCGTGTGTGTGTGTGTGTGGGAACAATAGTAGCGTGTGTGTGTGTGTGTGTTGTGTGGGAACAATAGTAGCGTGTGTGTGTGTGTGTGTGTGTGGGAACAATAGTAGCGTGTGTGTGTGGGAACAATAGTAGTGTGTGTGTGTGGGGGGGGGGGCAGTAGTAGTAGTAGTGTGTGTGTGTGGACAGTAATTGTGTGTGTGGGGAGAGTTGTAGTGTGTGGAAAGTAGTAGTTGGGTGTGTGGTGTGTGACAGTAGTAGTAGTAGTGTGTGTGTGTGGGGGTGGTGGGCAGTAGTGTGTGTTGTGTGTGGGGGGGGCAGTAGTAGTAAGTAGTTGTGGGTGTGTGTGTGTGGAAAGTAGTAGTAGTGTGTGTGTGTGTGTGTGGAAAGTAGTAGTAGTAGTTGTGTGTGTGTGTGTGTGTGTGTGTGTGGAAGTAGTAGTATGTGTGTGTGTGGACAGTAGTAGTAGTATGTGTGAGGGGGTGGGCAGTAGTAGTGTGTGTGTGTGTGGGGGGGGGGGCAATAGTAGTGTTGTTGTGGGAGCAGTAGTAGTGTGTGTGTGTGGGGGGGCAGTAGTAGTGTGTGTGTGTGGGGGGGGTCCAGTAGTAGTGTGTGTGTGTGGGGGGGGGGCAGTAGTAAGTGTGTGTGTGGACAGTAGTAGTAGTGTGTGTTGTGGGGGGGCAGTAGTAGTGTGTGTGTGTGGACAGTAGTAGTAGTAGTGTGTGTGTGTGTGGGGGGGAACAGTAGTAGTGAGTGTGTGTGTGGGGGG